>NW_024396937.1:878266-994551 GCF_004115215.2 Ornithorhynchus anatinus | reverse complement strand
CAAAAGAACAAACCTGGCCAGATCACAAGACCTCCTCCAAGGTACTTCCCTTGCCTATGGAACTAGAAAACCCGAAAGCGAGGAGGTCAGAGAAGACATTGTGAGGATGCAGTAAAACAAACCGTCAGACAATGCTGTACCCCAGCTGCAAACTGGGAGCCAACTGCTGAGGACAGACCTGCATGGCACCCTGCCTTCAAGAAGGGAGTGGCTCTTTTCGAGCAAGAGCCTCGAAAGGAAAGAGACACAAGCGGAAAATAGTACCGGATCGTGAAAACATTCAGCCTGATAAGACCACCGTAAATACATTTACTACTATTAAAGATGGTGGCTCCACGCTTCGCCAAACAGCAAAGTAAACGCTACACCACCATCCATCCCCCATCATGCCACCTACCCAGCCACAGCAAGCAGCACTGGTCCCGAGGCAGATCAGCCAAACCAAGTAGGAGGAGACAACTTACCCCTTCTGTGCACAGGGCCCATCAGTAGATCCCGTGCTAAGGCACCATGCCCAGCAACTGTGACCCGAGGGTGGGTGCCCACTCGGCAGCAAAGTGTCAGGGTAGGAAGTGAGTTCAAGCCTCGTGCTCGGTGCCACAAGCAACTTGCCATGGACTCCCAGGCGTGCCAGTTCCTGAGGAGTTGAGCAGCAGTGGAGGAGGAGGAAGAGGAGAAGAGCAAGGGAAGGAGCCGACACCAAAGCCCTCCCACAGACTCTTTGCCTCTCTGCTTCACTTCTGCAACAGCGAGCTGTAGGCAGGAGCAGGGGCTAGTGCCTAGTTCAATGGATCCTCTCCTCTCTCTCTTTCCCCTACCCTTTCTTCTGCACCCTCCAAACCTCTTCTTTCCCTCTCTCACTCATTCCCGTTCCTTAACCTATTTATTGCCCCATACTACTTGTATTTCAAAAAGGATGCCAAATATCTATAGTTGCTTCATTTTGAATGAGTTTATTTATTTTGAATAACGAATATTCACTTGCAAAGACTTCTATAAAACGTGCACTGTTAGGCCAGTACACTTTAAGTCCGGAGGACGGATATTATCTATGCTCCTCCCACTGGCCCACAGGGCAGTTAAGCCAGTAAATCTTAGTGCTGATTGAGCGGTGTTCCCATTGAAGGGCCTCGTCAGAAGCTCAGGCTGTCCTCTCATTTCTCTTGAGCAACTTCCTTGATACCTATTTGAGACTTGCAGGGAGTTAAGTTTTTTTTATAGGGTCATTTGTTAAGCACTTATGATGTGGCAGGCACTGTATACTAAAGCCCTGGGGTCGAATACAAGCTAATCAGGTTGGACACAGGTCCCTGTCCCACATGGGACTCACACCTTAATCTCATTGTACAGATGAGAGGAATTGAGACACTGAAAATTAAGTGACTCATCCGAGATCACACAGTAGATAAGCGGCAGAGCCTACATTAGAGCCTGGGCCCTTCTGACTCCAAGCTCTATCCGCTAGGCCACGCTCTTTCTCTAATTCCAGTAGTTGTTGAGGTGGCTGTCTTCTGGGTAGTGCGTTAATTCTTTCTCTCCTCTTCAACCGAAGGCAAGGGTACACTATTGGTGTTAGATTAGAAGGGAGTCACCAAGTTCTCACCACCGAAGTTCCAGGGAGGGTGAGTCCTTTCTCCCACACTCAGAAGGGACTAATCTCTCATTACCCAGAATCATTACTCGGATCGAGTAAGCGCCCAGTACAGTGTTCTACATACAGCAACTGCTCACTAAATACCAATGATGAAGTGTTCATGATGTCCGAGCGTTGTACTGTACCAGTCGCCTGGAGGGCATATAAAAGAGACTCGGTTCTTACATTTGAGACATTTAAAATCCTAATGGAGAAAAATGGGCACATGGACAAAATATTCAACAGGCAGAATAGGGGTAGGCACCTCTTTGTGCAGAAGAGTCAACCAAATGAAACATCTAAGCAGTTGGTACACAAAAGACATATAATTTAGTGCCGTCCTCCACGTGACAAATGCACCAATAGAAGAGGCAAGAGTGATGACATCACTGTACCGTGTGACTGCTTCTTAGCAACAGCCATTGCTGTCAGCAGGGATGGGACAAGGGAGAGGGAAGGGGAAAGGATGGGAGGGGAAGGAAGGAGAGGATGGTAAAAGTCACAGAAGTGCTGGGAGGAGAGGGGAAGCAAATTGTGGTGGCTAGAGGTCACTGTAACAAGTCAGCACACATCTTTGCCCAGTAGCCCCAGTGGTATGGCAACTATAAAACCTTGTGGAAGCTTGAGGAGGCACTTAGGGAATCCTTCTGCCTAGTAGGGTACTATAGGCATGTAGGCTTGTCCTCCATAGTCCAAGAAGACACTACTTAAAGTCCATCTGAGAGCGTGTGTGTGGCTGAAAAGGACAATGTGGGATCCACAGTCCCAGCCACATTGGACACACAAAAAGGTGACCTCTTGTTTGGTTGCTGTACTTCATATTTGCAGATGAAGGTGCTGTCGTCTCTTTCGCCTCCTTGTCTCTCAGCACGCAGGAGTTAAGCAGAAACACCTTCGGGGAGCATCTTGCACAGATTCATTTTTATTACATTAGTCATTAAGCTTGGGGACTCACATCAGATTTTGATTTGTGTATGATATCTTGCTAAAGCACAGTTCTAAAATACAACCAGAAACAAAATCTAAGAAGCTGTGCTAGAGAGTGTTTTTAGTAAAAACAAGCTCAATATACTGGTAAATTCAGTACATGGTAAGGCCACACAATGAAACCTGAGCTTTTTTCAAGTATAGTTTCATGAATGCAAGATTAATACTGCAGAAGGTCTATTCGTATGGATCCTGACAGAACGGAAGAAGATTTCCTTAGCTGTGGTAAAAAATGAAAGAAACATCTGTTCAACTTCAAAAAAATCTAAGCTGAAAAATAAAAAAAAAACCCCTCATTTTCATTGCTTTTGATACTCCAACAATGCCGGCAGATTCTCTCAGTCCAGTCACTGTGTGGAAGAGCAATGAGTTGCCATAAATGGTCAGCAGTTGTAGTATTTATTAAGCATCGACTATGTACCATACTCTATATAGAGATAGGTTCTCTGGCCCCCAAAGAGCTCACCATCTAAGAAGATCAGAGAAAGCAGATCAATCTTACAGCCCCCCTGGATGTACACAGTAAAGGGAAAGGTTTCCCTCCTTCCCCTCTCCCCGAGATCCCTACTCACCCATTCTGCTGCAGCCTGTAAAATTTATTCTTAGTGGGCAACCCCAGAAAGTAGCATGAGATGGGACAGGAAAGGAAAAGAGTGGCGGTGGGGGAGGCTCTCTTTGTGAGTCAGTTGGAGTTCTCCCCGGCTCCAGACAAATATGCTGCTCAGAGGAGCTTGGCTGTCAGGTTGAACAAGTAAGCACAATCAGGCAATGCCGGGGGGCAGCCAGGAAGGGAGAGAGATGGTAATAGTAAGAGCACATATTAAGGGCCTACTGTGGGCAAAGCCCGGGGAAAAAGTACAGTATGGTTATTAGGCAAGATGTCTGGTTCCAGAAGGACGACGGGCACTTCTCTGCAGTTTAGGAGGGTGAGTTTGTTTTCCCACACCAGAAAGGGAGAATATTATTTGTTGAATGCTAAAACTGCAGACTTTTAATCATATCATCCTTAACGATGGCATTAAAGCAATTGAATCCAGTTCCACTGAGAGAGAATGAAAGGTCACAGAAAAGTTGTACTTGCCCCATGTTTGAAGCAGAGGATCAGGCTTTCATTCTTTCATTCAATCAATCATATTTATTGAGCGCTTTCTGTGTGCAGAGCACAGCACTCAGTGCGCTTGGAAGAGGACAACATAACATAAAACAGACACATTCCTTGCCCACAATGATCTTACTTTACTTATTCCTTTCAATGGAAAAATACAGCACACCTATTAATTCAGGGTTATTTAAAAACATAAATTTATGGTTAAAATAGTTCCCAACTGTATTTTCTAATTACGCAGAATTAAAGATGAATGTTCGGGAAACCAATTTCATTTTGTTTACACACAAAATGGAATTTTAAGATCGATTGAGATTGATTTTATCAGTTTTTGAAACACGGAATCTAATCCATAAAAAGAGAGCAAAATGCACCTGTGTGACGAAAGGTTACACTAAGCATAAAGAATATAAATTCAGGACATACATCTACGTGGGTGATACCCAAATCTACATCTCCTCCCCTGTTCTATCTCCCTCCCTCCAGGCTCGCATGTCCTCCTGCCTTCAGGACATCTCCACCTGGATATCCGCCTGCCACCTGAAACAACATGTGAAAGGCTGAGCTCCTTATCATCCCTCCCAAACCCTGTCCTCTCCCTGACTTTCCCGTCACTGTGGACGGCACTACCATCCTTCCCGTCAAACAAGCCCACAACCTTGGTGTCATCCTTGACTCCGCTCTCTCATTCACCCCACATATCCAATCCATCACCAAAACCTGCTGGTCTCACCTTCACAACATCGCCAAGATCTGCCCTTTCCTCTCCATCCAAACTGCTACCTTGCTGTTTCAAACTCTCGTAATATCCCGACTGGATTATTGCATCAGCCTCCTTTCTGATCTCCCAAACTCCTGTCTCTCCACACTTCAGCCTATACTTCACTCTCCTGCCCGGATTATCTTTTTATAGAAACCTTCTAGGAATGTCACCTCTTCTCCTCAGAAATCTCCAGTGGTTGCCTATTCACCTTTGTAGCAAGCAAAAACTCCTCACTATTGGCTTCAAAGCTCTCCAACACCTTGCCCTCTCCTACCTCACCTCCCGCCTCGCCTTCCATAGCCCAGCTTGCACATTCCGCTCCTCTGCCACTAACCTTCTCCCTGTGCCTCGTTCTCGTCTGTCCCACCGTCGATCCCTGGTCCGGGTCCTACCTCTGGCCTGGAATGCCCTCCCTCCTCAAATTCATCAAATTAGCACACTTCCCCTCTTCAAAGCCCTACTAAAGGCTCACCTCCTCCAGGAGGCCTTTCTGGACTAAGTCCCCCTTTTCCATTGATCCCCCTCCCCTCCCCATCACCCCCACTCCCTTCCTTTGCTCTAACCCCTCCCCACCCACAGCACTTGTGTGCATATATGTACATATTTATAATTCTACTTATTTTATTAATGTGTTTATATCTATAATTCTATTTTTTGACACTGATGCTATTGAGGCCTGTTTACTTGTTTTGGTATCTGCTCCCCCCTTCTAGACTGTGAGCCTGTCTTGGGCAGGGATTGTCTCTATTTGTTGCTGAATTGTACTTTCCAAGCGCTTAGTACAGTGCTCCGCTCACAGTAAGCACTCAATAAATATGATTGAATGTGTGAATGAAAGACCAGTGTTAAAGTACTTAACACTCACGCCCTATGCATTGGTTCTTTATTTTTCCAAATATCTACTGGCTCTTGGGGAAAAGTAATTTAAGACTGCACCTTCTAATTCTACTGGGCTGATCTTTCATTCATTTAAGGGTACTTTTGGAGTGCCTCCAGTTGGAAAAGTATTGTACTAAGCCCTGGGGAAGTGTTCAATAGGGGATTCATTAGGATCCCTGGACCTCAGGGGGCTCACAATCTAAAAGAGGGGCAGTGGGGTGGGGGATGAGGACATGAGGAAAGATTGAAATGACCAACCCTCCATTGACCCCACAACTCCTTCCAGTTATCACCCCATCTCCCTCCTACCATAACTCTTCAAGGTCCTGGAGAGAATTGTCCCCACCTCCTGTCTCCACTTTCTCTCCACCGATTCTCTTCCGTCATTCCCTCTGTTCTAGTTTTTTTTTAGGTACTTGTTAAGCACTTACTATGTGTCATGCACTGTTCTAAGCACTGGGATAGATACAGTTAACCAGGCCAGATACAGTCCCTGTCCCATATGAGGCTCACAGTCTAAGTAGGAGGGAGACTGCTACTTATAGTTGAAGAAACTGAGGCACATAGAAGTTAAGTGACTGGCCCAAGGCTCTGAGCACTCCTTAGCTTGTGAGCCCCATGAGGACAGGCACTGTGTCCCACCTAACTTGTACCTACCCCAGTGCTTAGAACATTGCTTGACACATAATAAGTACTCAACAAATACCATGAAAACGTGGCAGAGCGGGGATTAGAACCCAAGCCCTCTTGCTCCCATGTCCGTTCTCTTTCCACTAGGCCACGCTGCTTCTCTGGTTTCCATCCCCTTCACTCCATGGAAACTGCCCTCTCTAACATCATCAGTGACCTTCTTCTTGCCAAATCTGACAGCCTCTACTCCATCTAAATCCTCCCTAACCTCGGCTGCCTTCAACACTGCGGACAACCCCCTTCCCCAGGAAATGTTAGCTAACTTTGGCTTCACTGACACTGTCCTCTTCTGGTTCTGCTCCTATCTCTCTGACGGTTCCTTCTCGGTCTCTTATGCAGGACGCTCCTCTGCCTCTGACAGTTGGGGGCCCTCAAGGTTCAGTTCTGGGTCCCCTTCTATTCTTCATCTACACACACTCCCTTGGAGGACTCATTTGCTCCCATGGCTTCAACTACCACTCCTATGCAGATGATACCCAACTCTACCTCTCCGGCCCTGATCTCTCTCCTTCTTTGCAGGCTTGCATTTTCTCTGGCCTTCAAGACATCTCGATACCTGCTCGTTCCACCGATGACTCAAATTGAACATGTCTAAAACGAAATCCTTCACCTTCCCCCCCAAATCCTGCCCACCCCCGCATCTTTCCCATCACCTACAATCCTCCCTATCTCACAAGCCCATAACCGTGGCAAGTTCCTTGATTCATCTCTTTCATTTGACCCACATGTTCAATTTGTCACCAAATCCTGTCAGTTCTACCTTCACAACACTAGTAAAACCTGCCCTTTCCTAACATCCAACTGCTAACACATCGCTTAAAGCACTTATCCTACCCTGCATCTGCCTCCTTACTCACCTCCCTGCCTCCTGTCTCTCTCACTACAGTCCACACTTCACTCTGCTGCCCAGATCATTTTTCTTAAAAAAACCTATTCAGTCCATCTTTCCCCACTCCTCATGAACTTCCAGTGGTTGTCCATCCACCTCTGCATCAAACAGAAACTCCTTACCATCACTGAAAGCACTTAATCAATTCACCCCCTCCTACCTGATCTACTACTGATCTACTACTCTCACTGATCTACTACAGCCCAGCCCGCACGCTTTGCTCCTCCAGTGCCCGCTTGCCCACTGTGCCTTGACCTCAACAGTCTCGTCGCCAACCCCTTTCCCATGACCTCCTCTGGCCTGGAACTCCTTCCCCTTCCATATGTGTCACACCTCCACTCTCCCCACCTTCGAAGCCTTATTAAAATCGCATCTCCTTCAAGAGGCCTTCCCCGACTAAGCCCCCTTTCCCTGACTCCCTCTCCCTTCTGCCATCATCTACGCACTTGTATCTGAACCCTTGGAGCTCTTGGTATTTACCCCACTCTCAGCCCCTCGGCCCTTATGTTCATAGCCATAATTTATTTATGTATATTCATGTTTGTCTCCTCTTCTAGACGGAAAGCTCGCTGTGGGCAGGGACCGGATCTACCAACTCTGTTGCACACTATTCTCCCAAGGGCTTAGAAGAGTGCACTGCACACCGTAAGCACTCAATAGATACCACTGACTGATTGATAAAGACAGCACAAAGACACAAATATAGATTTTGCTATTGACCAGTAACCTCCAGAGATGGCATTTTTTGAACCAGAATACAATTTGAAGAAACTCTCAAAAGGAATAAATTTACTTTCCGCTCACAGATACGATCAACCTCATTACTTAACACAGCCTGATGCAACTGCAGAGCCCTGGATTGCTTACGGCCTGCTGGATTGCTCATGGTGCTGTGGGGGGGGCGGGGGGGGCGGGTGTGTGACCCGAACTTTCTTTTTCTACTTCAAAAATCGACTCCCGAAGTGTGTATGCACCGTCTGCCTTCCACAGTGCGGGGGAAGTACGCATCTCCTGCCTTCCGTGGTGCGAGCTGTTCTTTATCTCCCTCCTGGCCCCACCTCTGCCTTCTAGACCGATTTTGTCACCTTTCCCTCCTTCCTAATCTCATTCCTTTCTCCTGCACTGTGTTTGGGAACTTCAACCACCATGTGGAGTTTGCTCTGAATCCCCTGGCCACCCACTTCCTCACCCTACTCAACTTTGCTGATTGCTTACCTAACTCCACCTCTCAGCCAGATACAGGTTCAATAGCATCTCTAGACAATGCCCCATCTCTAACCTTACCAACTCTGACCAACTCTTACCCAACCACAGTCTTCTAACTTGTCATCCTGAGCCCCCCTGCCCCCAGAAATCCATGACATCTGCACTCTGGACCCACTCATCCTGTCCCAAGCTGTCATATTCCTCTCATCCACCTCCTCAACAACTCCCTCAACACCAAAAAGCTTCCTGACCCCCTTGTCCCTCTGTCACTCTTGCACCAGCAACCCCCTGCCCTGGATCACCTCCACTGTCCACTTTCCCCGTTTCTGGGCTTGGGCAGCTGATCCCAGCTGGTGAAAATTCAGACACCAGGTTAACTTATGCCCTATGGAATTCACTCTGACCTGCTCTATTTCATCTCACTCGTCTGCTCAGCAACTATTTCATTCCTTGCTCACTGACCCCCACGCCTGCAGCCTCACCAACTATTGCCAACTTCAACTCCTTCTTGAAGCCTCCAGTGCTCCCACTGCCTCTCTCCCAAAGTCCTGCTGATCTCACCAACTTCTTTCAGGGTAAAATAGAAACCACTGGGCATGAACTTTGCAAAGTTCTTCCTTCCCTTTCTCACAGCTATACTGTCTCCTCTTCCTTCTCTTCCACCTTCCCTGCTCACAAGAAGCTTGCACTCTAGGGGAGGAGACTGACAGGGGAATCAAAATAAATCAAGTGAATGTTCTATAAGAATATTAGTCGTACACGAATTGCATTTTCAATGGATAATACCTACATCGTAAAGGCAGTTGACTAAAAATAAACACAGAACCCTAGACGCAGATGATGGGTTGCTACATTCAGGATAGGGATAATTACCTGGGTAAGTATTGCTGTAAAAGGTGGGATTTTAAGAGGCCTTCAGAGGTGAGGAGGATTAAGGTCTGGTGGAGTTCAGGGCAGGGGTCAGGGAGAGAAGGGAGCTCTCAGTTTCAGGGACGGTATGAGTGAGCTGAGCTGAGAGCACAGGTTGGAGGTCGGCTTGGGTGGAACAAATACTTCAAGCAGGGAATGTACGGGAAAATTGAGGCCCAGAGAAGGTGAGTGTGATTTACCCAAGGTCACGCGACAGACAAATGGCAGAACCGGAACTAGAACCCGGGTCACCGGACTCTTGGGTCCGTGCTGATTCCACTGCGCCCCACTGGTTTGGAGGAGAAAGATGATATGTGCCAAGCGAGGTTTCAGGGAGATGATCTGGGCCGGAGTGCCATTTTACCAATCAATCAGTGGTATTCATTGAGTGCTTTCTGTGTTCAGAGCTCTGTACTAAGCCCTTGGGAGAGTACAATACGTGTTCCCTGCCCGAAACAAGCATTTACAGTCTAGAGGACTGTAAGGACTGTAGAGGTCTTAAGTAAGCGTTGTTGCATCCACTTCATCCAGCCATCAGAATCGAAAGCCAAGGTAGATGTCTCACTTAAGATTTTTGGCTGTGATTGACTTAGGTCCGAATAGCTGCCTGATATAGTTCGAAACAGCACTTCATGGCAAATGTATAAGGATGTGAGTTGTTTTGAAAGTTACAAAAAGTCGCTTGAAATATTAAATTACCTGGGATCACCAAGATTTCATATTTGTCTGTTCTAATCCTCAGAAGAGTTAGGGCATCTTGAGGATTAAATTCTTTCACAGCGTATCCTGCTAGTTCTATAAGGTGATGAAGATGCCTTCCATATTGAACTGTTGTAGTGTAATTTAGGCTCGTTTTAAGTGGAATGCCTATAAAAATAAGAGTGAATACAAAACATACTGTTAATTGAATAGATCATCTTTGCATGCTAAAGAGCACATTCAAATGAAAACCCCTAAAAGAATATTCTCTATTCATTAGCAGCTTCTCTCACAAAATTGAAATTTCATATGAGGATTTATTAGAAAATCTTTAGAAAGATAAATCTAGATTATATCATCTTAGAGTTTATTTATTAGAGAAGGAGCATGGAGTAGTGGATAGAGCACGGGCCTGGGAGTCAGAAGGTCCTGGGTACTAATTCTGACTCCGCCACTTGTCTGCTGTGTGACCTTGGGCAAGTCACTTCACTGGGCCTCAGTTACCTCATCTGTAAAAAGGGGATTGAGACTGTGAGCCCCATGTGGGACAGGGGCTGTGTCCAACCCGATTTGCTGGTCACCATCTCAGCGCTTAGTACAGTGCCTGGCACATACTAAGCACAGGGCTTGGCCCATAGCAAGTGCTTAAGAAATACCATTATTATTCTCATCAGGCTGTTAGCAATCATCAGCACAAACATTTATTAAGTTCTTATTCTTAATAACTCTAATGCACCATACTACATATTACAGAAAATATATAGAAATCGATGAAGTCACCGAGAAGCCACTTGGAGGTATCTGTTCAAAATGGCGTAAATGGGCTGTGTTAATTGGCACTAAATGTAGTTATTTTGGTCATATGAATTCACACAGAGATAGCTATTCTTCATAATCGAAGACCCAGCTACCGATAGTGATGTTTTATCCTTGTGTCTGGCTGAAAAAGTGCTGAACATAAAC
Organism: Ornithorhynchus anatinus; assembly: GCF_004115215.2. Taxonomy (NCBI): domain Eukaryota; kingdom Metazoa; phylum Chordata; class Mammalia; order Monotremata; family Ornithorhynchidae; genus Ornithorhynchus; species Ornithorhynchus anatinus. The sequence goes on along the minus strand of NW_024396937.1, from coordinate 983,828 downwards.
CAAAGGTAGGTGGAGCGCTTTTTTTTTTTTGGTCCCCTGCTCCGCTGAGTTGAACAGTGTCTTCCTCAGTATGGCCACTTGGACAACAAGAGTGTTGCCAAAAGCCACTACGGCCTCTTCGGCAACTGAGAGCCCAATATAAAATTCCTGATTGACACGGGACTTGAGTTTAGGGTGGCAGGGTGAAAACTGCACTCAATTTGTCCTTACAGGAGTGGTGATGGACAAATCCTCACTCTTGGCTTCAAAGCTTTCCATCACCTTGCCCCCGCCTACCTCACCTCCCTTCTCTCCTTCTCCAGCCCAGCCCGCACACTCAGCTCCTCTGCCGCCAATCGCCTCACGGTGCCTCGTTCTCACCCGTCCCGCCGTCGGCCCCTGACCCACGTCCCACTTCTGGCCTGGAATGCCCTCCCTCCTCACGTCCGCCAAACTAGCACACTTCCCCCATTCAGAGCCCTACAGAAGGCTTACCTCCTCCTCTCCCAGACTGAGCCCCTCTTTTCCTTTGCTCCTCCTCCCCTCCCCATCACCCCGACTCCCTCCCTCTGCTCTACCCCCCTCCCCGTCCCACAGCGCTTGTGTATATATGTACATATTTATTATTCTATTTATTTTATTAACAATGCGTATATCTCTATAATTCTACTCATTTATATCGATGCTCCTGATGCCTGTCTACTTGTTTGGTTTGGTTTTGTTGCTGTCTCCCCCCTTCTAGACTGGGAGCCCGTTGTTGGGTAGGGATTGTCACTATCTGTGGCCGAACTGTACTTTCCAAGCGTTTAGTACAGTGCTCTGCACACAGTAAGCACTCAGTAAATACGATGGAATGGGTGAACGAATAATGGGACGAGATGGAAAAGACACACTCTCTTTCCTGGGCCTCCCAGAGCTAAGCCACATATGTACAGAAGTGCAGGAGAAGAGCTCCTGGATGGCAGGGATTGGGTCTTCCTACCGTATTGGCCTCTCCCAAGTACTCGGTACACTGCTCTGCACACGCTAGGCCCTCAATAAATGCCAGTGGTTGACTGATAAATACTGAAGCCAGAACATGTAGAACTGTCAGAAAGAAAGTTGATTAGCAACTCAATTTCTCCTGTGTAAAATCGGAGGACCTTAAGAAATGTCATTATGGTCCACTGGTCCACTAGATGCTGTTGGTCCACCTAGCTCAGTTCTCCAACAGTAGCCACAGGATGCTTGAAGGAACAGGGTGATGATTACCCTCATTTTGCGATGTATTCATTCATTCAATAGTATTTACTGAGAGCCTACTATGTGCAGAGCACTGTACTAAGCGCTTGGAATGTACAATTTGGCAACAGATAGAGATAATCCCTGCCCAATGACAGGCTCACAGTTTAATCGGGGGAGACAGATGGGCAAAAATAAGACAATATAATCACGATAAATAGAATCAAGGAGCTGTACACCTCATTAACAAAATAAATAGGGTAATAAAAATATATACAAATGAGCACAGTCCTGAGGGGAGGGGAAGGGAGAGGGGGAGGAGCAGAGGGAAAGGGGGCTTAGCTGAGGGGAGGTGAAGGGGGCAAGGGGGGGAGCGGAGGGGGAGCAGAGAGGGAGCAGAGGGAGCCGAGGGAAAAGGGGTAGCCCAGTCTCGGAAGGCGTCTCGGGGGAGGTGAGCTCTCATAAGGACTTTGAAGAGGGAAAGAGAGTTAGTTTGGCGGAGGTGAGGAGGGAGGGCATTCCAGGAGAGTGGTAGGACATGGGCCAGAGGTCGACGGCGGGATAGGTATGAACGGGAGACAGTGAGGAGGTGAGCGGCAGAGGAGCGCAGCATGCAGGGTGGGCAATAGAAAGAGAGAAGGGAGGTGAGGTAGGAGAGGGCAAGGGGATGGAGAGCCTTGAAGGCCAGAGTGAGGAGTTTTTGTTTCGTGCGGAGGTTGATAGGCAACCACTGGAAGTTTTTAAGGAGGGCAGTGACATGCTGTCACCTGTCGCCGGGGACAGGTTCCTTCGGAATCGGCGCGGGAGAGAGAGAGAGGCTGGAGATGGAAAACCTGAGTTTTGTATAGAATTTATTCCGCGGGGCGGATTGAATTAATTATTTAGACGCGACAGTCGGCCTTCCCTTTTGGGGGAAATGTGGTGTTAAAGCTTCCCCTTTGGGAGGAATTTGGTGTTAAAGCTTCCCTGATGGGAGGATTACACTAGTATGTTACTCGAGTGTGGGCGGACACCAGGGCCCGCCCAGGAAGAGCTCGTTAATGGTTTACTCACAACGTGGTGAGGCGGCTAGTTCCCACCATGTGCGCACCCACTTGGGAGGAATCCACTTAAGCGTTCAATCTACTTATGCGCCGACCCCATTTAGGCCTTAGACTTACTTATGCGCTACACACTCATGCGTTAAACTCACTTGCGCGTTACACTCGCTTGTACGCTACCCACTTACGCACTAAACTCACATGTGCATGATACTCACTTATACATTGCCCGCTTATACACTAAGCTCACATATGCGTTACACTCATACATTACCCACTTATGTATTTAACCCAGTTATGTGTTACACTCACCCGTCCCGCGACCCCTGTCTCTGTGTGTTGTTCCTGGTGGCAGAATGGCGTCTGGTGCTCGGGACAGGGAGAGACACGTGGGTGGCCGTTGCTACCACTGTGATCATCCCAGAGAGAGACCCGAGCACCAGAGGCAACAGGTATTTATTACCTTTGGTTTGGGTGGTCCCCACTTCCTTCCTGTTCAATCTCCGCCCCCTTCCGCTCCCTTCCCTTCCATACCTTATTGGGTGGGCACGGAGGTGAGGGACACCTATCTTCCCGTCCTGCCTCCTCTGGCCAGAGAGGTTACGTCACTGATGGCATTTTGACCTTTGGGTAGCCGGTGCCCAGGTCCACCTTGGCACACATGCCCAGAGCGTTTCTGCAGGAAGATCATCCGGACAGCGGATTGAAGAATAGACTGGAGTGGGAAGAGACAGGAGGAAGGGAGATCAGAGAGAAGGCTGACACAATAATCCAGCCGGGATATTATGAGAGCTTGTACCAGCCCGATAGCTGTTTGGATGGAGAGGAAAGGGCGGATCTTGGCGATATTGTAAAGGTGAGACTGGCAGGTGTTGGTGACGGATTGGATGTGTGGGGTGAATGAGAGACCTGACTCAAGGATGACACCAAGGTTGCCGGTTTGAGAGACGGGAAGGATGGTCGTACTGTCCACAATGACGGGGAAGTCAGGAAGAGGACAGGGCTTGGGAGGGAAGATAAGAAGCTCAATTTTGGACATGTTGAGTTTTAGGTGCCGGGCAGATATCCAGGTGGAGACGTCCTGGAGACAGAAGGAGATACGAGGCTGAAGGGAGGGGGAGAGAACAGGGGAGGAGGTGTTATCTGCATAGAGATGATAGTCGAAGTCGTGGGAACGAATGAGTTCACCAAGGGAGTGAGTATAGATGGAGAATAAAAGAGGGCCAAGAACTGACCCTTGAGGAACCCCTACAGTTAGTGGATGGGAGGCGGAGGAGGAGTCCGCGAAGGAGACCGAGAATGAGCGGGCAGAAAGATAAGAGGAGAACCGGGAGAGGACAGAGTCCGTGAAGCAAAGGTGAAATAAGGTGTGGAGGAGAAGGGGATGGTCGACAGTGTCATAGGCAGCTGAGAGGTCGAGGAGGATTAGGATAGAGTAGGAGCCATTGGATTTGGCAAGAAGGAGGTCATGGGTGACCTCTGAGAGAGCAAGTTTCGGTAGAGTGGAGGGGATGGAAGCCAGATTGGAGGGGGTCCCGGAAAGAGTTGGAGTTGAGGAATTCAAGGCAGCGAGTGTAGACGATTCATTCTAGGAGTTTGGCAAGGAAGGGTACGAGGGAGATAGGGCGATAACTGGATGGGGTAGTGGGGTCGAGAGAGGGTTTTGTTAAGGTTGGGGGAGACATGGGCATGTTTGAAGGCAAAGGGGAAGAAGCCATTGGAGAGTGAGTAGTTCAAGATAGAAGTTAAGGAGGGGAGGAGGGAAGGGGTGATGGTTTTTATAAGGTGAGCGGAAATGGGGTCCGAAGCACAGGTGGAGGGGGTGGCACTTGCGAGGAGGGAGGAGATCTCCTCTGAGGATACAGCAGGGAAGGATGGGAAAGTAGGGCAAAGGGGGCTCCAGAAGCGGAACAGGTGAGTCTGGAGAGAGCACAGCCCTGGGAGTCAGAAGGACCTGGTTCTAATCCTGGTTCCGCCACCAGTCTGCTGGGTGACCTCGGACAAGTCACTCGATTTCCCTGCCCCTCACTCTCCTCATCCGTTAATGGGTACTGACACAAGCCCCGCCCTCAAGGAGTTTACAGTGTAATGGGAGGCCCTGAAACTGAAATCAATTAGCAGGTAAGGGGAAGCAACCGCGATTAAAGACACAACTGCCATGGGGGCGATGGGGTGGGAGAGGACTCGAGTACATAGGTGATGTTGTATGTTTGCAACTTTCCACACTAGCATCAGAATTCAGGATGGATTCAATTATTATCTCTCAGTCCATTATCTGTTTCTGAAACTCATTATGGTCCTTGTTAAGCCCTTACGATGAGCCAAGCACTGAACACTGGGGTAAATAAAAGTTAATCGGGGCCTCACAATTTCAATCCCCATTCTACAGATGAGGTCCCTTTGGCACAGAGAAGTGAATTGACTTGCCCAGGATCACACACGGCAGACAAGCGGTGGAGCCGCGATTAGAAGCCAGGTCCTTCCGGCCCCTGCTCTATCCACTAAGCCTCACCCCTTCTAAACTAGTAGGCTATATAAATGTAGGCCATATAAATGTTTTTCCTAGACTGAGAAATTCACAGACCTGTTCAGAAATTCATTAATTAATTAATTCATTCAATAATATTTATTGAGCACTTACTATGTGCAGAGCACTGTACTAAGCACTTGGAATGTACAAATCAGTAACAGATAGAGACAGTCCCTGCCCTTTGACGGGCTTACAGTCTAATCGGGGGAGACAGACAGGAACAATGGCAATAAATAGAATCAAGGGGAAGAACATCTCATGAAAACAATAGCAAATAAATAGAATCAGGGTGATGTACATCTCATTAACAAAATAAATAGAGTAATGAAAATATGTACAATTGAACGGATGAGTGCAGTGCTGAGGGGATGGGACGGAAGAGGGGGAGGAGCAGAGGGAAAGGGGGGAGAAGAGGGTTTAGCTGCAGAGAGGTGAAGGGGGGGGGGTAGAGGGAGCCGAGGGAAAAAGGGAGCTCAGTCTGGGAAGGCCTCTTGGAGGAGGTGAGTTTTAAGTAGGGTTTTGAAGAGGGGAAGAGAATTAGTTTGGCGGAGGTGAGGAGGGAGGGCATTCCAGGACCGCGGGAGGACCTGGCCCAGGGGTCGTCGGCGGGATAGGCGAGAACGGGGGATGGTGAGGAGGTGGGCAGCAGAGGAGTGGAGCGTGCGGCATGGGCAATAGAAAGAGAGAAGGGGGGAAGAAAGAGAGAAGGGAGGAGAAAGAGAGAAGGGAGGAAGAAAGAGAGAAGGGAGGAAGAAATTCCCAGCGGTACGCTCTTCGAATTCAGGAGTGAAACCAACAGCCGTAAGAACTATCTTAGAACTCAAGAACTCAAACATTTCCCCCTTTTAAATAGTTACCAAACAATAAAGACTGGGGGTTGGAATGGTATTTAGGTTTTTCAGAAGAACCAAGGGCTTGGGAGTCAGAGGTCATGGGTTCTAATCCTGCCTCCACCGCCCATCAGCCGTGTGACTTTGGGCAAGTCACTTCACTTCTCTATGCCTCAGTTCCCTCATCTGTAAAATGGGGATGAAGCCTGTGAGCCCCACGTGGGACAACCTGATCACCTAGTATTCCCCCCTACCCCGGCCCCAGCTCTTAGAACAGTGCTTGGCAGAGAGTATGCGCTTAACTAATACCATCATTATTATTATCTTTTGTTTTGCGTATGACAAATAACGTGTTAAACTCAAAATATAGAGAACGGTTCCTTGATATCAAAGTATTTTACAAGGCTTTTTTCTTTTTTTCTTCAGGCCTGGTATAATATACGCCTACGAAGTTACACTTTAGATCTTGAAATATAGTTGAAATATATTTACCATCTGCCCTTATCACCATAGCTCCAACAACCCCTCTATGGGACAGAATCCTCCGTAGGACTGCTTCGGACCCTCGCTATATAACAGATGAAAGACAGCAGTGAAAGTTAATTAAACAAAATAACTTGTTGGGGGATAAACACTTTCCTTTTTCTCCAACTTGAGAATAAACTGTCCGTTGCAAAGACATCTCAGTCCGATTCTCATGAAAACATGGTTTAACTTTAGTCGAGGAGTTATCCGGAGCCTCGGTGTCTTCCGGTTTCTGGAAAACCTCCTGGAACGCTGTAGTCGCGATTTTGGAAGAGACCACGCGTCGATCAATCAGATCCTACGAGTCATCGGGTCACTGATGGGAAATAGGGAATTCGGCTCTGGGGGAAGCAGATTTTCTACCATTTAAAGGAGAATATTTTGACAGCTATTTAGGACCGTACACCTTGCAAATCGATGTGCGTATAGGTTCGCACACGCACCTAATCATCATCATATCTTTCAGTGTTTCTCTATGCGTAGTATCTCGTTTCTGCGCGCCGGTGGGGTTGGGTTAGTTAGTCTTTCCTTCCCGGTCTACCACGGACTTGGGGAATTAACCACAGTTTAGCGCGAAAGCTTCCTAGGTCAGATCAAATTCCGCCTTGATTTAACAGCGATAGAGAATGAGCAGAGGAAAGCCCAGAAAGAGAAGAAATGAGATCTTGTGAACGGGGGATGCTTAAAGCTCGGGGACCTGGGGTCGACTTTCTAGCCGGTATGGTTACGCGGGGCCCGTTGGCGAAGATGAGCGGCGCGGCGCGGTTGCGGGGTTTCTCCGGGCTTGGCTGCGGTGGCTCAGTGGCAAGAGCCCGGCCGGGGTCGGGAGTCGGAGGACGTGGGTTCTCCTCCCCGCTCCGCCACTCGTCTGCTGGGTGACCTCAGGCGAGCCGCTTGACTTCTCTGTGCCCTCAGTGACCTCATCTGGGAGATGGGGATAACGACCGTGAGCCCCACGTGGGACAACCTCATTCCCTCGGATCTACAGGTTTGGGCGCGCCGTCAGCGTTTGAGAAATACCCCGGAGAAGCAGCGTGGCTCAGTGGAAAAGGCGCGGGCTTGGGAGCCAGAGGTCATGGGTTCGAATCCCCACTCAGCCACTCGTCAGCTGCGTGACTTGGGGCGAGTCATTTCACTTCTCTGGGCCTCAGTGACCTCATCTGGAAAACGGGGATGAAGCCCGTGAGCCCCATGGGGGACAACCTCATCACCCTGTATTCCACCCCGCCCCCCCTCCTCCAAGGCTTAGAAGAGTGCTTGGCGCAGAGTAAGCGCTTAACCGAGGTCTTTAGCATCACTATTATCACTGTCAGAACGGCCAGCCGAGCCGCCCGGCGCCACCGCCCGCCCCCATCCCGGGCCCCTCCTCCTCTCCCCTCTCCCCTCCCTCCCAGACAGGGTGGGGGTCCGGCGAGGCTGGGGGCGGCCGCCGCCGGCCGAGTTTACCAAGGCGGAGCGAAGCCGGCGGAGAGGCCAACCGCGGCCGCGGTCTCCGAGGGGCATCGCGGCGGCCGCTGGTTGCTAGGAGACGGGGGCGGCGATGACGTCACCTGGGGCATGCGGCCGTTGGGGGGCGCGCGCGGGGGCGGCGGGGAGCGGCCGGGCTCGGGCTGCGGGGTGGGACGGTCCGGTCTGGGCGGGCGGAGCCTCCCCCTTCCTCGGGAGCCTTTTCGGGAGACTCCCTGCCCTGTGGGCGGGGACCTCGCCGCACCCTCCGTCCTCTCTTCATCTCTCTCTTACACACTCATTCCCTTCCCGCTCTTCTTTCTCTCCCCCGTTGCAGTAGCTGTTTATGCGGGCTTGCTACCAGTATGGTACCAGACTGAAAATAAATGACATTACTGCCTTTTTTCCCCTCCAAAGACGAGTCACTTGAAGAGTGACTTCCAAGAGTGGCTTTCCAAAAGCGTTCACTTTTGACCAAGGGTGGCACCTGGGAGTGGGCTGCCTCAGGTGTGCAAAGACTAAAGAATCCGGTGCCGGCATCATCTGCTCACTGACTGGAGCCGGAGGTTTCTTTGGTTTTCCTTCTTTTAATGGCATTTGTTAGTTGCTTACTGTGCGCCAGTCACTGTGCTACGCACTGGAGTAGATATAGACCTCCGATTCTTTCTGCCACACCCTCCTCCTTCTCCTTCCTTCCCCTGTTGACGCACCCCTACTTCAGATGGCCAGGTGGCAAGAGCACGGCCTCGGGAGGCAGAGGATGTCAGTCTAATCCCGGCTCCCCCTGCTTGTCGGCTATGTGTGACCTTGGGCAGATCACTTAACTTCTCTGGGCCCCGGTTGCCTCATTTGTAAAACGGGGATTGAGACTGTGAGCCCCACGTGGGACGACCCGATTACCTCGTATCTTCCCCAGTGCTTGGAACAGTGCTTAGCACATAGTAAACGCTTAACAAATGCCATTATTATTATTGTTATTATTGCTCTGGAAGGGGGACTGGACCAGAGGGAAGAAACTTCTTCTCATAGCACCCGCTGCTGGCAACTACATTTTTCCGAAGCCAGAGGTCCCCATTTCCCTCAATCAGGGGCATGATTCCCATGCCCATTGCCATCATTAGCTGCTTCAGATGTTTAGCTCCCTCCTCAAGCATCCTGTCCCCCTGCCTCCCTCATCTCTTGACCCTAATGGCCAGGTACTTTATTGAGAAAATTGAAAGCATCAGGCACAATCTCCCTAAAATCTCCCCTGCTCCTCTCCTGTCCCTCCCTCCTCCTGCCCCTTCTTCAACTCTCCCATCTTTCTCGGCAATATCTTAAGAGATCCCTTGCCTCCTCTCAAACTCCATCCCTTCCACCAGCACCTCTGACCCCATCCTATCTCACCTTATGAAAGCACTTGCCCCCTTCTTTCTTCCCTCCCGGACCACCATCCCCCTCTAGACTCTAAGCTCCTTGTAGGCAGGGAATGTGCCTGTTATGCTTACACGGTACTCTCCCAAGTGCTTAGTACAATGAGCCCCCAGTAAATGCGATTCATTGATTGATTAATTGATCTCAAACTGTTCATTCACTCATTCAATCGTATTTTTTGAGTGCTTACTGTGTACTAAGCGCTTGGGAGAGTAGACTACAACAATAAACACATTCCCTGTTTGCTGTCTATTGGCTTCTTCCCCACTGCTTTCAAACATGCTTGTGTCTCCTCTACCCTAACAAAACCCTCCCTTGGCTCCATGGCTCCCTCCAGTTATCGCCCCATCACCCTCCTGCCATTCCTCTCCAAACTCCTTGAGCGAGTTGCCTCCACTCGCTGTTTTCAGTTCATCTCCTCCAATGCCCTCCTGACTCCCTCCAATCTGGCTTCCTTCCCCTTTGCTCCACAGAGACTGCCCTATGAAAGGTCACCAGTGATCTTCCTCTTGCCAAATCCAAGGGGCCTCTACTGCATCCTTGATCCTCCTTGACCGCTCGGCTGCCGTAGACACTGTCAACCACTCCCTTCCCCTGGAAACGTGATCCAACCTTGGATTCACTGATACTGTACTCTTCTGGTTCTCCTCCTCTCTGGCCACTCGTTCTCATTCTGTTTCCTGGACTCCTCCTCTGTCTCCCCCCAACCCCCTCTCCCTCCTCCTCCCCAAACATGGGAGTTCCTCAAGGCTCAGTTCTGGGTCCTCTTCTATTTTCCATCTACACCCACTCATTCATTCATTCATTCATTCATTCAATAGTATTTATTGAGCACTTACTATGTGCAGAGCACTGCACTAAGCGCTTGGAATGTACCATTTGGCAACAGATAGAGACAATCCCTGCCCAATGACAGGCTCACAGTCTAAACGGGGGAGACAGACAATAAAGCGAAACAGAACAAACAAACAGAACAAAACAAGACATCAAGATAAATAGAATCAAGGAGATATGCACCTCATTAACAAATGAATGGGGTAATAAATAATATATACAAATGAGCACAGTGATGAGGGGAGGGGAAAGGGGAAGAGCAGGGGGGGAGGGGAGGGGGAGCAGAGGGAAAGGGGGCTCAGTCTGGGAAGGCCTCCTGGAGGAGATGAGCTCTCAGTAGGGCTTTGAAGAGGGAAGAGAGTTAGTTTGGCAGATGTGAGGAGGGAGGGCATTCCAGGTCAGTGGTAGGACGTGGGCCAGGGGTCGACGGCAGGACAGGCGCAAACGGGGGACCATGAGGAGGTGAGCAGCAGAGGAGCGGAGTGTGCGGGCTGGGCTGTAGAAGGAGAGAAGGGAGGTGAGGTAGGAGGGGCCAAGGTGATGGAGAGCTTTGAAGTCAAGAGTGAGGAGTTTTTGTTTCATGCGATGGTTGATAGGGCAACCACTGGAGGTTTTTGAGGAGGGGAGTGACATGCCCAGAGCGTTTCTGTAGAAAGGTAATCTGGGCAGCAGAATGAAGAATAGACTGGAGTGGGAAGAGATGGGAGGAAGGGAGATCAGAGAGGAGGCTGTTGCAATAATCCAGTTGAGATATTATGAGAGCTTGTACCAGCAAGGTAGCAGTTTGGATGGAGAGGAAAGGGCAGATCTTGGCGATGTTGTGAAGGTGAGCCCGGCAGGTTTTGCTGACGGATTGGATGTGTGGGGTGAATGAGAGAGCAGAGTCAAGGATCACACCAAGGTTGCGGGCCTGTGGATGGGTAAGTCAGGGAGAGGACAGGGTTTGGAAGGAAAGATAAGGAGCTGTCTTAGACATGTTGAGTTTCAGATGGCAGGTGGACATCCAGGTGGAGATGCCCTGAAGGCAGGAGGAGATACGAGCCTGGAGGGAGGGAGGGAGAACAGGGGAGGAGATGTAGATTTGGGTGTCATCTGCATAGAGGTGATAGTTGAAGTCGTGGGAGTGAATGAGTTCACCAAGGGAGTGAGTATAGAAGGAGAACAGAAGGGAGCCAAGAACTGACCCTTGAGGAACCTCTACAGTTAGTGGATGAGAAGGGGAGGAGGAGCCCACAAAGGAGACTGAGAATGAACGTTTAGATAGATAAGAGGAGAACTGGGAGAGGAAGGAGTCCATGAAGCCAAGGTTGGATAAAGTGTTGAAGAGAAGGGGATGGTCGAAAGTGTCAGAGGCAGCTGAGAGGTCGAGGAGGATCGGGATGGAGTAGGAGCCATTGGATTTGGCAAGAAGGACGTCATTGGTGACCTTTGAGAGGGCGGTTTCGATGGAGTGGAGGGAATGCAAGCCAGATTGGAGGGGGTCCAGGAGATTTCCTCTACTCTGTCTCCCTTCTGCGATGCCCTTGCACTCCTTTTGTGCCCTTAATCACCCCGTCAGCTCCTTAGCACTTATCTACTTTATCCGTAATTCATTTCTTTATATTAAGGTCTGTCTACCTCTTCTAGACTCCTTGTGGAGAAGGAACATTGTCTACTAACTCTGTTATTGTAGACTCTCCCAAGCGCTGACTGCAGTGCTCAGTGGAAAGAGCCCGGGCTTGGGAGTCAGAGGTCATGGGTTCGATTCCAGGCTCTGCCACTTAGCAGGTGTGTGACTGTGGGCAAGTCACAACTTCTCTGTGCCTCAGTCTCCTCATCTGTAAAATGGGGTTTAACTGTGAGCCTCACGTGGGACAACCTGATTACCCTGTATCTACCCTAGCGCTTAGAATAGTGCTCTGCACATAGTAGGCACATAACAAATACCAACATTATTATTATTAGGTGCTCAGTGAATATGATCCATTGACTGAGTCCAAGACAACACCGAGGATTCAGGCTTATGAGATAGGAAGAAAAGTGGTACTGTCTAGAGTGATGGGAAAGAGAAGCAGCATGGCCTAGTGGATAGAGCACAGGCTTGGAAGTCAGAAGGGCCTGGCTCTACCACGTGTCGACAGTGTGACCTTGGGCAAGTCGCTTTACTTCTCTGGGCCTCAGTACCTCCTCTGTAAAAGGGGGGTTAAGGCTGTGAGCCCCATGTGGGATAGGGACCGTGTCCAACCTGATTAGCTTGAATCTCCCCCAATGCTTAGTACAATGTCTGGTGTCGACCCCTGGCCCACGTCCTACCGCCGCCCAGGAATGCCCTCCCTCCTCACATCCGCCAAACTAACTCTCTTCTCCTCTTCAAAGTACTACTGAGAGCTCACCTCCTCCAGGAGGCCTTCCCAGACTGAGCCCTCCTTTCCCTCTGGTCCCCCTCCCCCCGTCACCTTCTGCTCTTCCCCCTTCCCCATCCCCAGCACTGTGCTCATTTGTATATATAATTTATTACCCTATTTATTTTGTTAATGAGGTGTATATCTCCTTGATTCTGTTTATCTTCATGATGTTGTCCTGTTATTGTTTTGTTCTGTTTTGCTTTGCTGTCTGTCTCCCCCTTTTAGACTGTTAGCCCATCATTGTGCAGGGATTGTCTCTATCTGTTGCCGAGTTGTACATTCCAAGCGCTTAGTACAGTGCTCTGCACATAGTAAGCGCTCAATCTGAATGAATGTAGTAAGCACTTATTAACAAATACCAGGGGAAAAAAAAGAAAATATAGGTGCCGGGGCAGGGTTTGTGTGGAAAGATAAAGGATTTTAGTTTGGACATGTCTAGTTTGAGGTATCAGCGGCTCACACTACCCATGATCCCTGTCCCAAGGAATCTTACACTCTAGATGGAAGGAGGGACACACACAACGAATACTCCAGATAGGAGGAGGTAATAGGGCCTGAAGAAGTAGTAAAGTACTGATGCATCCACTGAGCGCTGACCTAAGGCTCCAGAGTCGCCACAACAAGGCAGCTGCCCCGATTAATAATAATAATAATGTTGGTATTTGTTAAGCGCTTACTATGTGCAGAGCACTGTTCTAAGCGCTGGGGTAGACACAGAGGAACCAGATTGTCCCACGTGGGGCTCACAGTCTTAATCCCCATTTTACAGATGAGGTAACTGAGGCACAGAGAAGTTAAGTGACTTGCCCACAGCCACACAGCTGACAAGTGGCAGAGCTGGGATTCGAACCCATGACCTCTGACTCCAAAGCCCGTGCTCTTTCCACTGAGCCACGCTGCTTCACCCTGGCCACGGCCGGCTCCTCTGCTCTCCCATAGCCCCGCCTCCGTCCCAACAACCCCGCACACCCCTCAAGAAGCAGCGAAGCCAGTGGAAAGTGCACGGGGCTGGGCGTTGGGAGACCTGGGTCCCAGCCCCGGCTCCGACACTTGTGTGCTGCACGACCTTGGGCAAAGGCTCTTCGGCTTCTCTGCCCCTCAGCGCCTCATCTCTAAAACTGAGGAAAAAGCACCTGTCCTCCCTCGTCCTCAGCCTGGGCGTCCCGAAGGGGACTTATGCCGTCTCGGCTCGGATCGGCGCAGAATAATCACTCTGAACCAACAGCCCCTTTCGAACGCGGCGTCTAATCTGGCTCACCCCAACCACCGACGCAGCCAATCAGCTCCTGTCGCGAGGGAAAAGGCGCGCAGGTTTCTGGGAGATGTAGTCCATCGCTCGCTCAGGTCGGCGTCCGCCGCGGCCCGCCGAACTACCGCTCCCGTCGTGCCCCGCGGCGGGGCGGAGCGCAGCGGGCGGCGAGGCACCGCCGTCACCCTCCTTCCCTGCTCAGACCTTCATCCTCCTCCTCCTCCTCCTGCTCCTCTTCCTCCTCTTCCTCTTCCTCCTCCTCCTCTTCCTCCTCCTCCTCTTCCTCCTCTTCCTCTTCCTCCTCCTCCGACCTTCCTCCTCCTCCTCCTGCAACTGGACCCCCGCTCCTGCCCGATGCCCCCTGCCTGGTGCCCGGGGCCCCGGCAGGCGGGTGAGATTGTGGGACCCCATCCCCCAAGAGAGAGTAGGGAGGTAGGCCGCTGCCGGGGCGGGGGCGGGTCTCTGGCCATGGGCTGGACACCCTTGCCCGGTTTCTGGGGAGTTTACCCTTCAGGATAACCTGAAGAGGGGCTAGGTGATTAACCCCCAACGAGAGCCCTCCTCAGACTTCTGCTTCCTCTCTGGTTCCGGGCCTAGGCTGGAGGAAAAAATCTTTGATAACCACTGGCCACATTGGGATTGGCAGGAAAAGGGTCAACCTCCCATCAGCGGGTTGCATTCGCCGGGAATCGATCAGCGGTATTGATCGAGTACCGTGCGCGAGCAGAACACTACACCAAGCACTTGGGAGAGTCCCATTCCACAGAGTCGGCGGGTACATTCTGTTCCTACGAGGCGCTTAGGATCTAGAGGGAGGAGCTAGAAAGAAAAGACCGCCTAGCTGTAGAGTTTGAATTAACCCTCCACAGGGAGCACAGCCCCATTTCCTTCTTGGGATTCCACCCTCGGCCAGGGCATCCGATTTTCCCGTATTTGATCTGGGCTGATTACTCAGGTCCGTTTATCTTTTCCCTTCTCCCTCAGCTTTTTGGGCATTTCACTGACCACTCGCACCTCCGCCGGAGGACGGCCAGAGACTGACATGGAAACCCGAATCGGTCTCTGGTGCCTCTGCTTAGCAGCTTTGATAAAAGTTCCAGCGGAGGGAGGCACGGAAACAAATGGCAAAACCGATGCACGTCGGTGGATTTCCTATTAGGGTTCTATCAGCGAGGAGAGTTGAGAGCTGGGCCAACCGTCATCAATCAGTCGTATTTATTGAGTGTTCAATCTGTGCCGAGCACCGTAGAGAGACCATTGCATTTCTTGTTCTCTGCCCTGTGCGGTTGTAGATGGCCCCTGACGAATGACATCCAGACAGGTGCAGAAACTCCAGGACCAGGTTTCTCTGCGGGAGATTCCTGTGGCCGAGATCCCGAAGCCACGCTCCCCTGAGGACAGGTAAATTCCTAAGGAGTGAGTGTCAGATCTGACCCCAGAGTGGTATGGTTGGAGTGTGCTGACCCCATAGTGCCGGTGCTAAAGGCGGCCCCTGGATCGAAGGATTCTTTGGCACAGAAAGCAGGCAACCGGCCGTTCACGTGACTTGCGAGGACATCCTGCCCTGGGAGTACCTCTTATCAAACGCCTCTCACCCAGTTTAAAGAAGGAGAACCGCACCTTCAGTCACCTTTCAGACTAACCTACTCTCAGTGCCTCATTCTCATCTCACCCATCTCTGACTCCTTGCTCACACACTCCCTCCTTCCTGGAACTCCTTACACCCGCACCCCAAGTCCACCGGACCGTAGATCTCCCTTTCCTCACAGCCTTCTGCAGTCACATGATCTCCAGGAGCTCTCCCTTGATTAAATTTTCTTTTGTCCAGGTGATCCGTACCCCCCTGTGCCAAGGTGGACCTGGGCACCGGCTACCCAAAGGTCAAAATGCCATCAGTGACGTAACCTCTCTGGCCAGAGGAGGCGGGATGGGAAGATAGGTGTCCCTCACCTCCGTGCCCACCCAATAAGGTATGGAAGGGAAGGGAGCGGAAGGGGGCAGAGATTGAACAGGAAGGAAGTGGGGACCACCCAAACCAAAGGTAATAAATACCTGTTGCCTCTGGTGCTTGGGTCTCTCTGGAAAGATCACAGTGGTAGCAACAGCCACCCACATGTCTTTCCCTGTCCCGAGCACCAGATGCCATTCTGCCACCAGGAACAACGCCCAGAGACAGGGGTCGCGGGATGGGTGAGTGTAACGCATAACTGGGTTAAATGCATAAGTGGGTAATGTATGAGTGTAACGCATATGTGAGCTTAGTGCATAAGCGGGCAATGTATAAGTGAGTATAATGCACATGTGAGTTTAGTGCGTAAGTGGGGAGCGTACAAGTGAGTGTAACGCGCAAGTGAGTTTAACGCACGAGTGAAATGCATAAGTAAGTCTAAGGCCTAAATGGGTTCGCCGCATAAATAGATTGAACGCTTAAGTGGATTCCTCCCAAGTGGGTGCGCACATGGTGAGAGCTAGCCGCCTCACCACGTGCAAGTAGCACATACACGAACTTAACGCCAGAAGTGGGTTCTAACGTATAAGTGGGTTTTAACATGTAAGTGGGTTTAGTGCCTAAGTGGGTGCGCACATGGTGGGAACTAGCCGCCTCCCCACGTTGTGAGTACACCATTAACAAGCTCTGCCTGGGCGGGCCCTGGTGTCCGCCCACACTTGAGTAACATACTAGTATATTCCTCCCATCAGGGAAGCTTTAACACCAAATTCCTCCAAAAGGGAAGGCCGATTGTCGCGTCTAAATAATTGATTAATTCAATCCGCCCCGCGGAATAAATTCTATACAAAACTCAGGTTTTCCATCCCCAGCCTCTCTCTCTCTCGCCGTGCCGATTCTGAAAGAACCTGTCCCCGGCGATGGGTGACACAAATGGCGACGAGGATGGGATCGGCGATAGGTGACAGAGAGCCGGGAGGGCCGTTTGAATTCCTTGCAGATGAGGAATGGAAAGCCTCAAATTTGGCCAGTCGGTCACATGGACGTGAGTCCACAAGAAAGCAGCCGCCTTAGACTTGGGCCTAAGGGTGGACCTGACCCATACTCATGGTCAAGGTCGTGCCCTCCAATGGACTAACCTCACTACATTAAACCAACGCTAATCAAGTTTATCTAGTTTTAAATTGCAGGCACCAAACTATTCTTACATGAGAGATCAGTGTGTGCTGAAATCTGTTTCTTAACGCCCTCAAGGAAGAAGTTCCTGATGATGACCAGAAAACATCTCTGTTCTGTTTTAAGTACCGAAAACATTGTGTGAATGTGGGATTGGGCGCACCCTCGTCTTTGAGTAAGAGTGTGAATGTGCAGAGTGTTCTGCTTTAAGACATCTTGTTTAATAGGGGGAATTGGCTTTACCCCCATGTCGGTGTGAAAGTGTGTTTAGGATGCGTTATGTTTGAATGAATTGGCCAGTGTTGGGAAAACGTGTATTGTTCATTGCAGAGAAATTCCTAGCTGAATTTGGGTATCTCCTTAGATTGAGAATCATTTTATTGGCCTGGGGTTTTTAGTTCTTCCTCCTCTCAGCTCAGTTAAGGCATGGGGGTAGGAAACTTGACCAATTTGCCTCAGGGTCAGAGCTATCAGTTGGAAGATCAGAAGGGAATTTCTTTGAGAAAAGGCACCTCCCTCTAGCAAAGGGTTGCCTCCCTCAAGTGAATGGTTGCACTCCTCAATCTAAGGCACCTCCCTCTAGAAACTACAATGGTGGTAGTTGGGTGTGAATTTGCCATCATTCTCCTAGCCTAGGAATAACTGCAGGGGTGGTGATTTAATCATTATTTCTGAAACTCTATTGCACTAAATTTGGCTAAATTGGTAAAGGGATATAAGCAAATTAAATACAAAAGTCATCTTGACATTTGGAATATATATATATATATATATATATATATATATATATCTGGCTGGTATAAAGGAATATTGTTGGGGTAAAAGAAGTTAACTAATATGGGGTTAGGCTGAGAAACTTTGTCAGCCATTGAACTTAAGGAGTCTCATGAGGAGACAGCTGCACGCAAAGTACAGATTTAATTGCTTAATATTACAAATTGGATGTATTAAAAATGGGGTTTATTTGTTCATCTTTGCTTGTTACATTGATTCAAGTGGCCTTTAATATAAAATCTCCATTATGTTAAGGGTTAACAACGCAAGCTCTGTGTTGTGTCTGCTGTAGCCTAGCTAAGGGGGCTAAAAGCAGATGTATGTTATTCAGTATAATGGAAAAGCTATTATTTCAAACTTAAGCATACTGGCTATATGATGCTCCTGGGTACTTCTCTGCCTCACAGTTCTGTGGTTAGGATTGCCTGACTTTCAGACAGATATAGCAGAGGAATCATCACTGAACTGCTGCCCAGAGATCCTGTCTTCAGCCTTAGCCATGACATGACAGCATCAGGGAGGGGAACCTGTTTCTACCAGACCACCTGCTTCCACCTGACCTGTGACCTTCGCCCCTTCATCCCGGTGATCCTGGACAATTGGACGTGATCATCTCTGGCAATGTACCATGCGGCTGATGAGGAGTCCACACCACGGAAAGAGTTTGGTTTTTAAGGCCTCCTTTGAGAACTGAGGCAGCTCCCTGATCCATGGGTTACTAACTGAGGGTGTGTTATTGGGGGAAGGGGTTTGTTGTCTGTCCCTCTGCTGTTGCGCTCAGTCAGCATGCAGCGGACACTTAGACCATCCCTGGCCCCTTAGTGCAGTGCCTCAAACCCACTGTGGTCCACCAACCACATTTCATACCTCCATACGTCCTATTCGCATGCCTTAAGGGCGGCGGAGGAGCTGCCTTCTGTTGGCCCTGGCCATGGAATAGGAATTGTCCTCTGCCCCAACCCATGGATTTGATTTCCTGGTTCCCGTGGCAAGCCAGGGAGGTTATTGGTCTATGTGGTCAGGGGAGGGACAGCACCGGAAGGCACGGCTTCCAGTGCCACCCCACCACAACACGACCCGGAGGGGACGTAGGAAGGGGTGGAGTCAGGTGGGCACGGATGGCGAGGGCCAAGGGGTGGTATGTCCCAGGTGACCCTGGGGTACCGACCACCTCAAGGTCAAATGCTATCTCGTGACCTCCTGAGCCAGCAGGTGGACCTCAGAAGTGAAGGTGGGACACCGCCCCCACAACCGAAACTGCCAGATAGCCCCAGCTGGGAATACAGAAGGTGCCCCTCGCCCCTGTGCCAATCAAATTAGGAATGGAGGAGGGGGGAGGGCAGAGATTGGATAAACTGAGGCCGGAAGCTGCAATGGCCTAGGGGAACAGGTGATAAATACCTGCCACCTCTAACCTGTGCAGAGGAATGGGACTTGGAGCAGCCGGCTGCAGGCCGCCTCTGTCCAGAGTGTGAGAAGGCCGCTCTGCCTGCACCATGTGAGGAGCCGTGGGATGGGTGAGTGTCCTGTCCTGCTGAGAGCTCATGGGGTTGGAAGCCAGATGCTTCACCATGGGTATGAAACGTTTAAAATGGATTTGATGTTTAAGTGGGTGCCTCCCCAGGGGGACGTGAACAGGGTGGGAGGTAGCCGCCTCACCAAGTGCGAGTAGCACATAAGTGGATTTGATGTCTAAGTGGGTGCCTCCCTAATGAGATGTGAATATGGTGGGAGCTAGCCGCCTCACCAAGCGCGAGTAACCCTAAGTGGGTAATGCATTACGGGGTTTAATGCATATGTGTATGTAACGCATAAGTGTATGTAACCTCTAAATGTATGTAACTCATTAGTGTTTAATGCATAAGTGTATTTAATGCAAAAATGGAGTCCTCCTGGGTGGGGCGAGCACATGGTGGGAGCCAGCCGCCTCACCACGTTGTGAGAAAACCATAAGTAGGCTCGGGTGTCCGGCCACACGCAAGTAACATATCAGTGTATGTTACATTAGGGAAGCTCTAACACCATATTCCTCCCAAAGGGGAAGCTTTAACACCATGTTTCCCCCAAAAGGGAAGGCTGATTGTCACGTCTAAATAATTAATTCAATTCGCCCCGCAGAATAAATTCTATACAAAACTCAGGTTTTCCATCCCTAGTCTCTCTCCCTCTCTCTCTCTCTCGCCGCGCCGATTCCGAAAGAACCTGTCCCCGGCGACGGGTAACACCCCCCTAACTATGACATAAGCCCTTCAGGGCCCACTGTGCACCCACACTTACCTGTTACACGTCTATACACAACTACTTATATACTTGGCTTTTTAAGTATTTTCTTATCTCCCTATCCAATTTTCCTTTTTCTTCTTTTAGCTGTAATTCATTTTATGTCTGGCTCCCCTGCTGGTCTTTGATTTCCTAAAAGGCCGGAATCCTGTTTTCTAACTCTATTTTAATATCCCATGTGCATGCCACATTGCTCTGCTCAAGGGAGGTACTCGATAAATAGTGCTGTTACAGCCACTTCCTTTCTCTCCCTGGCAGATGATTTCAAAGCTGCCTTTGATGAAGACTATCTACCACCTCAAGTTGGAGGAGCTGGAAAGAAAAGACCAGGACAGAAGGGAGGTAAAAGTCTCAGGAGGAAGGAGGGAAAGGAATTGTCACTGAAGAAAGACATCTACCCCAAAAAATAGTGAAGGGAGAAGAATGGCCTCTTCCAGAGAGAACGGGTCACGTGATGAGAATGAAAGAATGGGACTGGGAAGAAGAAGTCTCCAAAGACAGGAGAGAAGCTTAACAGCCTTCCTGGAAGAACACGTCGAGGGATGGGGTGGGGGGGACGAGAAGTGTGGCCTGTCCAGGAGAAGAGGACAGGCGATGCAGACGGAAGGCACGGTGAGAGGAAAGGAAGACGAGGCGGGTGCCCGCCAGAGGTGCGTACTGCCAAAATCACGTCCTTTTGGATTATGGCTTTCCCAGGCACCCTTGTCAAGTCTTCCTCCGTTCAGTTGAAGGAATTAATTTAGGGCACGGTTATGAGATGCCTCGATTACTGCCAACACGAACCTTGCATTTTTATTAGTTCATGTCACCCATTGCCGGGGACAGGTTCTTTCGGAATTGGCGCGGCGAGAGAGAGAGAGGCCGGGGATGGAAAACCTGAGTTTTGTATAGAATTTATTCCACAGGGCGAATTGAATTAATTATTTAGACTCGACAAATCGGCCTTGCCTGTTGGGAGAAATATGGTGTTAAAGCTTCCCTAATGGGAAGAATACAGTGGTATGTTATTTTCATGTGGCCGGACACCCGAGCCCACTTATGATTTACTCACAACATGGTGAGGCAGCTGGCTCCCACCATGTGCGCACCCCACCCAGGAGGAATCCACCTTTGCGTTAAATATACTTATGTGTTAAACACTAATGAGTTACATACAATTATAAGTTACATACACTTATGCGTTAAACCCAGTTATGCATTACCCACTTATGGTTACTCGCACTTGGTGAGGCCGCTAGCTCCCACCCTGTTCACGTCCCACTCAGGAGGTACCCATTTAGGCATCACATCCCCTTATGTGCTACTCGCACTTGGTGAGATGGCTAGCTCCCACCCTGTTCACGTCCCACTGGGGAGGCACCCACTTAGACATCACATCCCCTTATGTGCTACTCGCACTTGGTGAGGCAGCTAGCTCCCACCCTGTTCACGTCCCCCGGGGAGGCACCCACTTGGACATCAAATCAATTTAAATGTTACAAAACCATGGTGAAGCATCTGGCTTCCAACCCCACTAGCGCTCAGCAGGACAGGACAGGACACTCACCCATCCAATGGCTCTTCACTTGGTGCAGGCAGAGCGGCTTTCTCACGCTCTGGACGGAGGCGACCTGCAGCCGGCTGCTCCAAGTCCCATTCCTCTGCACAGAAGGTTAGAGGCGGCAGGTATTTATCACCTGTGGCCTTAGGCCATTCAAGCTTCCGGCCTCAGTTTATCCAATCTCTGCCCGTCCCCCTCCTCCATTCCTAATTTGATTGGCACGGGGTTGAGGAACAACTTCTGTATTCCCAACTTGGGCTGTCAATCTGGCAGTTTTGTTTGTGGGGGTGTTATTCCACCCTCACTTCCGAGTTCCGCCTGCTGGCTCAGGAGATCACGAGATAGCATTTGACCTTGAGATGTTCTGTACCCCAGGGTCACCTTGGGACAGTTCCCCAGCTCTGCTGTTCCGGGTGTGGGATGGGTGTGTAGCTGGGCTGTTCCTGCCATCAGGATCTGAAACTTTATTAAAAATGTACTAGAGAAGGAGCGAATGTTTCTGAAAAATTAAAAGCAGTACCCTTCTTCGTGCCCCCAGCCACGAAGTGCAGAGCAAGCGGGTCCCCAACACCCAGGAATTCATTTTTGTATTCATTTTGTAATAAAAAGAATACTCCCCGCCATATCCCCACGTCAGGTCATCTCCACAGACGAGGGAGCCCCATTGCCAGGACATTTATTTTTGATTTATTCATTCAGTTGTATTTATTGAGCACTTCCTGTGTGAGGAGCACTTTACTAAGTGCTTGGAAAGTACAATTCGGCAACAGAGTCGATCCCTACCCAAAAATGGGCTCACAGTCTAGAAAGGGGGGAAACAAGACGACGAAACAAGTAGACAGGCATCAATAGCATCAATATAAAATAGAATGATAGCTGTATACACATCATTAATAAAACAAATAGAATAATAAATATGTACATATACACAAGTGTTGGGCAGGGAAGGGGTTAGAGCAGAAGGAGTAGGGGTGATGGGGAGGAGGAGCAGAGGAAAAGGGGGGAGGGGCTCAATCTGGGAAGGCCTCCTGGAGGAGATGAGCTTTCAGTAGGGCTTTGAAGGGGGAAGAGAGCTAATTTGGCGGATGTGAGGAGGGAGGGCATTCCAGGCCAGAGGTAGGTCGTGGGCCAGGGATCGATGGTGGGACAAGTGAGAACGAGGCACAGTGAGGAGGTTAGCGACAGGAGCGGAGTGTGCAGGCTGGGCTGTAGGAGGAGAGAAGGGAGGTGAGGTTGGAGGGGGAAAGGTGATGGAGAGCTTTGAAGCCAATATTGAGGAGTTATGGCTTCATGTGAAGATTGATAGGCAACCACTGGAGATTTTTGAGGAGGTGGGTGACATGCCCAGAATGTTTCTGTAGAAAGGTAATCTCGGCAGCAGAGTGAAGTATAAACTGGAGCGGGGAGAGACAGGAGGTTGGGAGATCAGAAAGAAGGCTGATGCAGTAATCCAGTCGAGATATGATGAGAGATTGTACCCAGGTAGCGGTTTGGATGGAAAGGGCAGATCTTGGCGATGTTGTGAAGGTGAGCCTGGCAAGTTTGGGTGACGGATTGGATGTGTGGGGTGAATGAGAGAGCAGAGTCAAGGGTGACACCAAGGTTGCGGGCTTGTGAGACGGGAAGGATGGTAGTGCCATCCACAGTGACGGGAAAGTCAGGGAGAGGACAGGGTTTGGGAGAGAAGATAAGGAGCTCAATCTTTGATGTGTTGAGTTTCAAGTGGCAGCCAGACATTCAGGTGGAGATGTCCTGAAGGCAGGAGGAGATACGAACCTGGAGGGAGGGTGCCTGCAGCCTGCAGACTTTGCTTCTCTAATACTAACCTTCTCACTGTTCCACGATCCTGCCTATATCACCTCTGACTTCGTGCCCACGTCTTGCCTCTGGCCTGCAACGCCCTCCCTCCTCATACCTGTGCTTCGGACTCCATTCCCGCTCACCTTATAAAAACTATCGCCCTTTCCTTCCTCCCCTCCTTAACTTCTATCTTTAACCACTCACTCTCCAAAGGCTTCTTCCCTTCTGCCTTCAAACGTGCCCATGTCTCCCCATCCTAAAAAACCCTCTCTCAACTCCACTTCCCCTTCCAGTTATCGTCCTATCTCCCTCCTACCCTTCCTTTCCAAACTCCTAGAACGAGTCATCAACACTCGCTGCCTTGAATTCCTCAACTCCAACTCTCTCTTGGACCCCCTCCAATCTGGCTTCCATCCCCTCCACTCCACTGAAACTGCCCTCTCAGAGGTCGCCGATCACCTCCTTCTTGCCAAATCCAATGACTCCTACTCTATCCTATTCCTCCTCGACTGCTCAGCTGCCTTTCACACTGTCAACCATCCCCTTCTCCACACCTTATCTCACCTTGGCTTCACGGACTCCGTCCTCTCCTGGTTCTCCTCTTTATCTTTCTGGCCATTCATTCTCGGTCTCCTTCGCGGGCTCCTCCTTCCCCTCCCATCCACTAACTGTAGGAGTTACTCAAGGGTCAGTTCTTGGCCCTCTTCTGTTCTCCATCTATATTCACTCCTTTGGTGAACTCATTCGCTCCCACGGCTTCTACTATCATCTCTATGCATATGACACCCAAGTCTACATCTCCTCCCCTGTTCTCTCCCCCTCCCTTCAGGCTTGTATCTCCTCCTGCCTCCGGGATGTCTTCCCTGGGGTGTCTGCCCACCACCTAAAACTCAACATGTCCAAAACTGATCTCCTTTTCTTCCCTCCCAAACCCTGTCCTCTCCCTGACTTCCCCGTCACTATGGACGGCATGACCATCCTTCCCGTCTCACAAGCCCGCAACCTTGGTGTCATCCTTGACTCTGCTCTCTCATTCACCCAACACATCCAATCCGTCACGAACGCCTGCCGGTCTCACCTTTACAACATTGCCAAGATCCACCCTTTCCTCTCTGTCCAAACAGCTATCATGCTGGTACAGGCTCTCATAATATCCTGGCTGAATTATTGTGTCAGCCTTCTGTCTGATCTCCCTTCCCCCTGTCTCTCCCCACTCCAGTCTATTCTTCACTCCGCTGCCCGGATCATCTTCCTACAGAAATGCTCTGGGCATGTCACTCCCCTCCTTAAAAACCTCCAGTGGTTGCCTATCAACCTCTGCACGAAACAAAAATCCTCTCTGTCCTCCCTTCGCCTCCCCTCAGCACTGTGCTCATTTGTATAAGTTTTTTATTACCCTATTTATTTTGTTAATGAGATATACATCCCCTTGATTCCATTTATCGTTATGATGTTGTCTTGTTTTCGTTTCGTTCTGTTTTGGTCTGCCATCTATCTGTCTCCCCCGATTAGACTGTGAGCCCGTCATTGGGCAGGTATTGTCTCTATCTGTTGCCAAATTGTACATTCCAAGCGCTTAGTACAGTGCTCTGCACATAGTAAGTGCTCAATAAATACTATTGAATGAAAACAAAACAAGTAGATGGGTATCATTACCATCAAAATAGATAAATAGAACCATAGATAAATGCATAATCATTCATAAATGAATAGAGCAATAAATATGTACAAATAAATACAAGTGCTGTGGGGAGGTGAAGGGGGAAGAGCAGAGAGAGGGAGTAGGGGCAATGGGGAGGAGAGGAGGAGCAGAGGGAAAGGGAGGATTAGTCTCCCTTCTACCATTCCTTTCCAACCTCCTTGAGTAAGTTGCCTCCACCCACTGTCTCTATTCCCTCTTCTCTAATTCTCTCCTTGACCCCCTCCAATCTGGATTCCATCCCCTTCACTCTACAGAAACTGCTCTCTCAAAGGTCACCAATGATCTCTTTTTTGCCAAATCCAACAACCTCTACTCCATCCTAATCCTCCTCTACCTCTTAGCTGCCTTGGACACACAATCGACTACCCCCTTCTCCTGGAAACATTATCCAACCTCAGCCTCACTGACACTGTCCTCTCCTGGTTCTCCTCCTATTGCTCTGGCCATTCATCTGACATACAGTTACTCTTCCCCCCCTTCAAAGCCTTATACTAAAGGCTCATCTCCTTCGAGAGGCCTTCCCTGACTAAACCCCACTGTCCTCTTCTCCCACTCCCTTTTGCATCACCATGACTTGCTCCCTTTGTTCTTCCCCCTTCCCAGCCCCACAGCACTTATTTACATATTATTTATATTAATATCTGTCTATGCCCCACCACCAGACTGTAAACTCATTGTAGGAAGGAAATGTGCTTGTTTATTGTTGTATTGTGCTTTCCCAAATGCATAGAACATTGCTCCATACACAGTAAGTGCTCAATAAATATGATTGAATGAATGAATGAATGAATCCTAGATGCAGATAAGTTAGAGGACTTGCCCCAAGTCACCCAGCAGGTAAGTGGCAGAGCCAGGATTAAAACCCAAGTCCCCCGGTTCCCAGGCCTGTGCTTTTTCCAGTAGGCCGCACTGCTTCCATGGGAGGGTTGGGCGAGCTCTGGCCTGAGTCATTCTGGTGACCATCTGTGACCTGGCTACCACTGGTACAGGTGGAGGAGTTAGAATTTGGCAGCAGGCAAATGATCTCCTCTTGGGACACGAGTGTGCGAGTGGCTGGAAAAGGCCCATATGGGACCAAGAGTCCCAACCATACCATGCATATTCAAAGAGTGGCCTTTGGAGAGTGGTTATGTCTGTTGTTTGCAGTACATCACGCTATTTTCACTTTGGCCTTCGTCTTGCAATTATCTCAAAGCCTTTGCTCAAAATAAGCTGCTCCTATCTCAGTTCCAGTGAATCAAATTTGTCTGCTGCATTTGTCTCCTGATTTTCAGTTCAGATGCAGTATGGCCTAAGGCTTTGTTTCACCACATCCTAAAAATATTTCCTCTCATATTTCCAGGCCAGATGCAGGACGTGAGAGGTCGGTGGCAAGTGCTGTAAAGCAATGGTAAGGAGTTTGTTTGATGCGGATGTGGATGGGCAACCACTGAAAGTTTTGAAGAGTGGAGAGATATGGACTGAACGATTCCTCTGAAAATGACCTGGGCAGCAGAATGAAGTAAGTATTGCTGTTGGGAGAGGCAGGAGGCAGGGTGGTCAGCAAGGAGGCTGATGCAGTAGTTATTCAGTGGTATTTATTGAGCGTTTATTTTGTGCAGAATGCCGTAGTAAGAGCTTGATAGACTACAGGTACTTAGATCAGAGAGATGACAGTTTGGTGAATAATAACTATAATAATTATAGGATTTGTTAAGTACTTACTATGCATCAAGCACTGGGGTAAAGAGAAGTTAATCATGTTGGTTACAGTCACCGTCCCACATGGGGCTCACAGTCTCAGTATATAGATTGTGAGGAAGGGGGAGATTCTAGCGATGTTGTGAGGGTAGAACCTACAGGATTCGGCAACAGATTGGCTATGTGTGTTGAATTAGAAAGATGAGTCGAGGATAAAGGCAAGATTATGGGCATATGAAACTGGTAGAATGGTAGCATTGTTTACAGTGATGGGAAAGTCAAGGGGAAAAGAAGTTTTGTGTGGGATGACGAGGACGTCTGTTGTAGAAATGTTCAATTTGAAGTTACAAGGGATGTGAGTAGAGAGGAAATGTGAGTTTGTAGACAAGGAAAGAAGTCGGGGTTGGAGAGGTAGATTTAGGAGGTATCCACACTGAGATGGGGAGTTGAGATGGTAGTACCACATTGTTGATAATCTTGTCCTGCCCTCTGATGTTACGTATGGTTGAGAGGATACTGGGGAAACTGCTCAAGAAGCTAATATCAGTGGTCCAGGTCTCAGAACCATGTATTAGGTTGAACTCCATATCAGTTTCTAGACCTCCAGCTTGGAATGGTGCTCAATGCCCTGTTTTTTATGATATTTGATTGTTGTATTAATACTTCGTCATCACTGCTGTGTCCTTTCAGCACTTGATATTCACCTCACTCTTAGGCCCAGAGCGCTTATGTACATATCTATAATTATTTTACAATAATGTCTGTCACCCCCACCAGTTTGCCAGGTCACTGTAGGCAGGAAACATGTTTATCAGCTCTCTTGTACTCTCACAAGTATGTAGTACAGTGCTCTGCACTAAGTGCTCAATAAATGTGATTGATAGGAGTAATAATATTCATGAAACATTTACTGAGAGCAGAGCACTCACTCCAATTATCTCCCTCTTACCATTTCTCTCCAAACTCCTTGAGCGAGTTGTCTACTCCTGCTACCTCCACTAACTCTCCCCCAATTCTCTCCTTGATCCCCACCAATCTGGCTCCTGCCAACTTTACTTCATCCAAGCTGCCCTCTTCAGAGGTCGCCATCAACCATCTTCTTTGCCAAATCTAATGGCCTCTCCCCTATCCAAATCCTCCTCGACCTCTCAGCTACTCTCAACACTATGGAACACCCCTCTTTCCTGGAAGCATTATTCAACCTTGGCTTCACTGGCACTGTCCTCTCCTGGTTCTCCTCCTATCTCTGGTTGCTCATTCTCAGTCTCTTTCTCAGGCTCCTCCCCTGCCTTCCCCTACCAACTGTGGGAATAAGTTCAGTTTTGAGTCCCCTTTGATTCTCCATCTACACCCACTCTCTTGGAGAACTCATTTGCTCCTGTGGCTGTAACTACCATCTTCTTGTGGATGATTCCCTAATCTACATCTCCAGTCTTGATCTTTCTCCTCTGTAGTCTGGTATTTTCTCCTGCCTTGAGGACATCTCTACTTGGATATCCCACCAACACCTCAAACTTAACATGTCCAAAACAGAACTAATTTTCTTTCCATCCACATCCTGTTCTCCCCACTGACTTTCCCATCATTGTTGACAACACCACCATCCTCCCTGTCTCAGAAGTGCTTAACCTTGGCATTATCCTTGACTCATCCCTCTCAGTCAACCCACATATTGGGGCTGTCACCAAATCCTGTCAGCTCAACCCCCACACAATCGCTAATATCTGCCTTGTCCTACCCACCCAACTACCATGTTAAACCAAACACATCCTATTCTGCCTTAATTACTGCTTCAGCCTCGTTCCTGACCTTCCTGCCTGCTGTCTCCACCGACTCCAGTCCATATTTCACTATATTGCCCAGATCATTTTTCTACAAAACCATTCAGTCCATGTCTCCCCACTCCTAAAGAAACTCCAGTGATTGCCCATCCACCTCTGCTTCAAACAGAAACTCCTTCTATTGGGTTTATAGCACTCAATCACCTTGCCCCACTCCCCATTTTACCTCACTGATTTCCTACAACATCCCAGCCTGCTCACTTGGCTCCTCTAATGCCAACTTTACCTTGATCTCATCTATCTTGCCACCAACCCCTCACCCATGTCCTACCTCTAGCCTGGAAATCCCTCATATTTCATAGCTGGAAGAACATCACTTTCCCAGCCTTAAAAACCTTAAGAAAAGGACATCTCTTTCAAGAGGCTCTCCCCCACTAAGCCCTCATTTCCTCTAATCTGTTTCCCTTCTGCATTGCCCTTGCACTCCTTTTGTACCCTTAATCACCCCATCAGCCCCATAACACTTATGTTCTTATCCATAGTTCATTTCTTTATATTAAGGTCTGTCTACCCCCTCCAGACTGTTAGGTCCTTGTGGACAGGGAACATTGTCTACTAACTCTCTTATATTGGACTCTCCCAAGTGCTGAGTGCAGTGCTTTGCACACAGTAAATGTTCTATGAATATGATTGATTGATTAAATCCAAGACAACTCCAAGGATTCAGGTTTGTGAGATAGGAAAAAAAGTGGTATTGTGTATTATTATTATTCTTATTATCTAGTGCCATCGAGTCATTTCCAATTCATAGTAATTCTAGGAATATATTTTCTCCAGAATGTCCTGTCTTCTGCTATAATCTGTAACCTTTCTAAAGGTTCTTCCATTATGGTTGTTTTGTTCTCTATCCATCTAGTTGCTGATCTGCCTCTTCCATGTTTTCCCTGGACTTTTCCTAGCATTAGTGTCTTCTCCAGAGAAATAGTCCTCCTGATGATTTGCCCAAAATGTGCTAATCTAAGTCAAGTCATTTGGCCTTCCAAAGACCACTTTTGGCTTAATTTGCTTTAAAATCCATTTGTTTGTTTTCCAGGCAGTGCATAGTATTTGCAAAGCCTTCTCCAACACATTTCAAAAGAATCCATGCTCTTTCCATCCTGTTTTTTCATTGTCCTGCTTTTTGGCCATACACTGTCACTGGAAACACCATAGAATTGACAGTGTAAAGTTGATCTAACTTCACTTTCAATGATGAATGGCTCTAATTCAAAAGTAACTTCACATACTTCTTGTATATTGCTGTCTTGCTGGTATAGTTCCTGTGTGTATTCTTTCCAACTCTATTTGATTCCACTGGCGTCATTTATTATCAGTCCATCTTTGCTTTTGACAAAGCCAATCCAGGGTTGAAATGTTCCCTTAATTTCCTTAATCTTCTGAAATAGTGATCTTGTTTGCTCAAATTGTTATTGACTTCCATTTCTTTACATATGTTGTTATGATATTCCTGTTTGTCCTTCTTGGCAGGGTGCTGGAATTCTTGGCTCAGTTCTTTAACCAGGTTCTTTTGTCCTGTGATTTTTGCTTCCTTCCTTTTTGTGGATGCTTCCAGAGTTATGTTCGACTTCCATTTTGGCTTTTTCGGCTTCCTGACCTTTTGTGATTCAGTGTTGCTTTCTTTGATGACTGTTTTAATCTCCATCTACATTTTCTCTGGTTCCTTGACTGTGAGATAAAGTGCCTCAAATCTACTTTTTACATTATCCTTAATTACAGGGGGAATATTTGCCAGGTCATATTTGGGCAGCTCTAAGACATGATTGATCTTTCTAAGTTTTAGCCTGAGTTTACACATTAACAGCTCACTTGCTTTTCATAGCAAGTCTTCTTAACATTAATCTTTGGCAAGCTTCTTGCCTACTAGTTCCTTTATTATTGATTATCAATCCCAGGAGAGAAAAATTGTCAACTATTTCAATCTCCTCTCTATCTACTACAAATGTGTTAAAACTTCCAGTTGTCATGATCTTTGTTTTCTTGACATTCAAATGGAGACCCATCTTTTTGCCCTGTTCCTTAAGTTTTAATAATGAGTCCTTCAAATCTTCTTCACTTTCTGCTAGTCAGGTAATATCATCAGCATAACGAAGGTTGTTTATATTCCTGCCTCCAGTCTTTACTCCTCAATCCTCTTCATCCAATCTGGCTTCTCTCATTGTGTATTTGGTATAAAGGATGAAGAGATAAAGTGATAAGATACATCCTTGTCTTACACCCTTACTAATGGGAAACCAATCTGTTTCTCTATATTCTGTACTTATTGTATCCTCCTGTTTAGCATACAGGTTCCATATTAATGTGATTAATATTGGAATTGTCTAAAATGATGGGAAAGAGAAGCAGTGTGGCCTAGTGGATAGAGTACAGGGTTGGGAGTCAGAAGGACCTGGCTCTGCCACGTATCAACCATGTGACCTTGGGCAAATCACCTTACTTCGTTGGGCATCAGTGAGAAACAGTATGACTTCGTGGGTAGAGCATGGGCCTGGGAGTCAGAAGGTCATGGGTTCTAATCCTGGCTCTGCCACATGTCTGCTGTGTGGCCTTGGGCAAGGCACTTCACTTCTCTGGGCCTCAGTAACCTCACCTGTAAAATGGGGATTAGGAACTGGGAACCCTATGTGGGACAGGGACTGTGCCCAACCCGACTAACTTGTATCTACCCCAGCACTTAGAACAGTGCTTGGCACATAGTAAGTGCTTTACAAGTACCATAATAATAATTATCATTGTAGTAAGCACTTAATAAGAAATACCACAAAAAAAAATCAGGTGCCAGGGCAGGGTTTGAGTGGGAAGATAGAGAGTTTTATTTTAACATGTCTAGTTTGAGGTGTCAGCGGGACATAGTACCCAAGATCCCTGACCCAAAGAATCTTACAATCTAGATGTGACTCTGCTCTCTCTTTCACCCCACACATCTAACGGCTTCTTCTTCCTTCAAACTTTCCCATGTCTCCCCCATCCTAAAAAAACCCTCCCTTGACCCCACTCCCCTTCCAATTATCGTCCCATCTCCCTCCTACCCTTCCTTTCCAAACTCCTAGAATGAGTCATCTACACTCGCTACCTTGAATTCCTCAACTCCAACTCTCTCCTGGACCCCCTCCAATCTGGCTTCTGTCCCCTCCACTCCACTGAAACTGCCCTCTCAAAAGTCTCAAAATTGGAAAGAGAAGGATATGGGGGCATACCTGGAAGGCAAAGCCATGGGGGTGCAAAACTGGAATGAGAAGAGTTTGGGCCCAGGCCTGCAAGGCAAAGGCTGGGGGGCATGGCCGGGAAAGCATAGGCTAAGGGGTCAAAACTGGAACGAGAAGGGATTGGGCCAGGCCTAGAAGACAAAGGCTAAGGGGTCAAAACTGGAACGTGAAGGGATCGGGCCAGGCCTAGAAGGCAAAGCCTCAGGGGCCAGACCTGGAAAGAGAAGGGTTCTGGGCCAGACTTGGAAGGTAAAGCCTGGGGTGCCAAAACTGGAATGAGACATGTTTGAGTCCAGGCCTGAAAGGCAAAGTCTGGGGTGCCAAAACAGCAAAGATAAGGGTTGGGGGGCCAGGCCTGAAAGGCAACACCAGAGTTGGGGAGCCGGGCGGTGGGGGTAGCAAAGCTGGAATGAGAAGGGTTCTGGGCCAGGCCAGGAAGGCAAAGGTTGGAGGGCCGAAACTGGAAAGAGAAGGATACAGGTCCATGCCTGGAAAGCAAAGGCTGGGGGTCCAAAACTAGAACGAGAAGGGTTCAGGTCCAGGCCTGGAAGGCAAAGGCTAGGGGGCCAGGCCTGGAAGGCAAAGTCTGCGGGGCCAAAACTGGAAAGAGAAGGGTTTGGAGCCGGACCAGGAAGTCAAAGACTGGGGGGCCCAAACGGAAAAGAGAAGAGTTCGGGGAAAGGCCTAAAAGGAAAAGGCTGGAGAGGCAAATCTGGAACAAGAAGGGTTCTGGGCCAGGCCTGGAAAGTAAAGCCTCGGGGGCCAAAACAGGAACTAGAAGTGTTTGGGGCCAGGCCTGGAAAACAAAGGCTGGGGGAGCCAAAACTGAAAAGAGAGGGGTTCGGGGCCAGGTCTGGAAGGCAAAGGTTGCTGGGCCAAACCTGGAATTAGAAGGGTTTGGGGCCAGGCCTGGGAGGCAAAGAGTGGGGGGTGACATTTTGATAAGAGAATGTTTCAGGGCCAGGTCTGGAAAGCAAAGTCTGGGGGGGGGCCAAAACTGGAAAGAGAATGGTTCAGGGCCAGGCCTGGAAGGCAAAGGCATGGGCTGAAAACTGGAACAAGAATGGTTCGGGTCCAGGCCAGGAAGTCAAAGGCTGGGGGGCCCCAAACAGGAAAGAGAAGGTGTCGGGGAAAGGCCTGGAAGGAAAAGGCTGGAGAGGCAAATCTGGGACGAGAAGGGTTCTGGGCCAGGCCTGGAAGGTAGAGGCTCGGGGCCAAAACAGGAACTAGAAGGATTCGGAGCCAGGCCTGGAAGGCCAAGGCTGGGGGGCCAAAACTGGAAGGCAAAGGCTGGGGGCCATCACTGGAAGGCAAAGCCTGGGGTGCCAAACTAGAACTAGAAGTGTTCGGAGCCAGGCCTGGAAGGCAAAGGCTGGGGTGCCAAAATTGGAATGAGAAGCGTTCTGGGTCAGGCCTGGAAGGCAAAACCTGGGGGGCCAGGTGTGGAACTAGAAGGGCTAGGGGCCCAGGACTGGAAGGCAAAGGCTAGGGAGCCAAAACTGAAACCAGAAGCATACTGGGCCATGCCTGGTAGGCAAAGGATTGGGGGCCAGGCCTGGCAGGAAAAGGCTGGGGGGGCAAAACTGGAATGAGAAGGGTTCAGGGCCAGGCCTGGAAGGCAAAGACTGGGGGGCCAAAACTGGAACGGGAAGGGTTCAGGGCCAGGCCTGGAAGGCAAAGGCTGGGGGACCGGGCATGGAATGAGATGGTTTCAGGGACAGGCCGGGAAAGCAAAGGCTAGGGGGCCAAAATGGAACCAGAAGTGTTTGCCTTCCAAGCCTAGCCATGAACCCTTCTCATTTCAGGCTGGCCACCCAGTCTTTGCCTCCCAGGCCTGGCCCCGAACCCTTCTCAATGCAGGTTTGGTCCCCCAGCCTCTGCCTTCCTGGCCTGCCCCTCGAACCCTTCTTGTTCCAGTTTTGGTCCCCCAGCCTTTCCCTTCCAGGACTGGCCTTGAACCCTTCTTGTTCCAATTTTGGCCTCCCAGCCCTTGCCTTCCAGGACTGGCCCCAAACGCTTCTCGTTACAGTTTTGCCGCCCAGCCTTTGCCTTCCTGGCCTGGTCCTGAATCCTTCTCATTCCAGTTTTGGCCCCCCAGCCTTTGCCTTCCAGTCTTGGCCCCGAACTCTTATTCCCATTTTGCCCCCCCAGCCTTTGCCTTCCAGGCCTGGCCCCGGACCATTCTCATTCCAGTTTTACCCCCCAGCCTTTGTCTTCCAGTCCTGGCAACAAACTCTTCTCTTTCCAGTTTTGGCCCCCCAGCCTTTGACTTCAAGGACTCACCCTGTACCCTTCTCTTTCGAGTTTTCACACCCAGTCCTTTGCCTTCCTGGCCTGGCCCCGAGCCCTTCTCGTTCCCATTCTGGCCCCCAAGTCTTTGTCTTGCAGACCTGGCCCCTTAGCCTTTGCCTTGGAGGTCTGGCCCCGAACCCTTCTCGTTCCAGTTTTGGTCCCCTAGGCTTTGCCTTCCAGGTGTGGCCCCCCATCCTATGCCTTCCAGGACTGGCCTCCCAGCCATTGCCTTGCAGGGCCTGGCCCGAATCCTTCTCCATCCAGTTTTGCACCCCCTGACTTTGTCTTCCAGGCCTGGCCCAGAACCCTTCTCTTTCCAGTTTTAGCCTACCAGACTTTGCCTTCCAGGCCTGGCTCCGTACCCTTCTCTCTCCAGTTTTGCCCACCCAACCTTTGCCTTCCAGGCCTGGCTCCGAATTCTTCTCTTTCCAGTTTTGATTCCCCAACATTTCTTTTTCAGGCCTGCCCCAGATCCCTTCTCGTTCCAGTTTTGGCCCCATTGCCTTTGCTTTCCAGGCCTGGCCGAACCCTTCTTATTCCTGTTTTGCCCCCAAAGCCTTTACCTTCCAGGCATGGCCCCCAAGCATTTGCCTTCAAGACCTGGCCCCAAACCCTTCTCGTTCCAGTTTTGGTCCCCCAGCCTTTACCTTCCAGGCCTGGCCTGAACCCTTCTCATTCTGGTTTTACACCCCCAGCCTTTGCCTTCCAGGCCTGGCCCGAACCTTTCTTGTTACAGATTTGTGTCCCACCTCCCCTCTGCCGCCCTCCCCCAGCCTTTCATTTCCAGGCCCAGCCCCGAATCCTTCTCATTCTAGTTTTGCTCCCCCAGCCTTTGCTTTCCAGGACTGACCCAGATCCCTTCTCCTTCCAGTTTTGCCCCCCCGCCCCAGCCTTTGCCTCCCAGGCCTGGTCCCAAATCCTGCTCATTCCAGTTTTGGACTTCCAGGCCTGGCCCCGAATCCTTCTCGTTCCTGTTTTGGTCCCCTAGTCTTTGCCTTGCAAGCCTAGCCCCGAACACTTCTTGTTCCAGTTTTGGCCCCAAGGCCTTGGCCTTCCAGGCCTGTCCTCGAACACTTCTTGTTCCAATTTTGCCCCCCGAAGCTTTGCCTTCCAGGCCTGGCCCCGGACCATTCTCATTCCAGTTTTACCCCCCAGCCTTTGTCTTCCTGTATTGACCCCGAACCCTTCTCTTTCCTGTATTGGCCTTCACAACCCAGCACTAGGTTATCATTAACCCTAGGCTTAGCCCGAACCCTAATGCTAATCCTAACTTTAACCCTAAACTTCACCATGAACCTAGCCCTGGGCCTAGCCCGAGCCCTTGCCCTCACCCTAACTTTAACCCTCACCCGAACTCTAACCCTAACCCAATTTACCCTAACCCTAACCTTAACACAAACCATAAAGGTAAAGTTAATCCTCAGCCTGAGCCCTAAACCCTTAGCCTAACCATACCCAAGCCCTAAAACAGCCTACCCTGAAACCTAACCCATCCCTAACTCTATTCCAAGGCCTAGTCCTTGGATACCAAATCTAATGGTAACCCTCACCCAACCCTAACTCTAGTTCCAAACGTAACCCTAACCCTAAATACAACCCTAGTGCGAAGCCTAACCCTTATCCTAACCCTAATCCTATTCTTAGCCCTAGCCCTAACCCTAGATTGGCCCTGGACCTAATACTAATCATACCCCTAACACAAATCCTAACCATCACCCTAAACCTGGCCATAACCCTAACCCTACCTCTAGCCCTAGATATAGTCCTAGCTCTTACAACTAACCCTAATTCTAGCCCCAACTCTAATCCCAAACTAATCTTAACCCTAGCCCTAGAGTTAACACTAACCATAACACTAAACCTCAACCTAATCCAAAAACCAAATGCTACCACAAAACCTAGCCCTAGCCTGACTCCTGACACTAACCCTAACCCAAACCCAAACCCTATACCTCACCTTAGCCAAGCCCTAGGCCTAGCCTAAATCCTTGCCATACCCTAGCCCTACCCTTAACCTTCAGTTGACAACTAACCATAACACCAACCCTGGACCCTCACCATAACCTGAACTCCAAGCCTAACACTATCCCTGCACCTAATCTTAGCCCTAGGCTTAGCCGTAAACCTAATCAGAACCCTAGCTTTAGGCTCAGCCTCAAGTCTAAAACTGATCATAACACCGACCCAATCCCTAACACGAACCCTAAACTTAACCCCACTCTAAATCCAAACATGAGCCTATCCCTGAATCCTTGCTGCCTAGGTCCTGCTCCTGGCCCTAACCATAAACCCAAACCTAAACCCAATCCTAAACATAATCCCAATCCAAACCCTGACCCTAAACCTAAATCTAACCCTAATTCTAGCTCTAACATTATCCTTTACCGAACCTTAACCCTAATGGTAGCTCTCACCCTAACCCTAGCCCCAAGCCTAGCCTTAAGCCTTCCCCTCACCCTAACATCATAAGTATAATGATTAAAAACTGTGGCATTTGTTAAGCCCTTACTCTGGGCCAAGCCATGTTCGAAGCACTGGAGTAGATACAAGGGCATCAGGTTGGACAGAGTCAGTGTCTCACATAGGGATCACTGTCTTTATCCCCATATTACAAAGAGGTAATTGAGGCACGGAGAAGTTAAGTGATTTGACCAAAATCACAGAGTGGACATGTGGCAAGATAGCACTAACACAAATCCTACTCTTACACTGAGCCTTAACCCTTTACACTAACCTTAACCCTGAGCTTAACTCTTCCCTTCAAATTAGCCCTATCCCTTCTGCTAACCCTAAACCAAACCCTGAAATTTAGCTCCAACCCTAGTCGTAGCCCCAATCTTAACCCTGATAATTGCTCTAGCAATAACCCCTAACCCTAAACCTTATTCCAAAACCTAATCGCAACACTGACTGTAACCTTAGAAATAGGCCTAGGTTTTGCCCAAACTCAAACCCTAACCCTAATCAGCTCTAATCCTAGTCATAAATTGACCAATAACCTTAATCTTAACCATAACTATAACCCTAATCCTAACCTTAATTAGACTTGACTTTGACCTTAGCTCTAGCCATCCCCTTAGCCCTAACACTAAAGCTAACAACAAACTCTAACAACAAACTCTAATTACCAACCGTAGCCCTAACCTTAAACCTAAATTTTGCCCTAGCCCTAAACAGAACCCTAACACTATCCATAATGCTTGTTGTGACCCTAGTCATAACCCTAACCCTATTCCTATCCCTAGCCCTAACCATAACCCTAGCCCTAACTCTTTGTGTTCCTGAAGTGCGTCTGGGCATGCCTGAGGGTGGATTTACATAGTAACTGCTTAGGAAATGTTATCATTATTATTATTATAATGAATAATGAACCTAATCCTATTCCTAACCCTAATCCTGGCCCTTACCCTAAACCCAACCCTAACTCTACCCCTCACCTTAAACCTATCCCTAACTCTAATCCGCACCCTGCCGCTAAGTTCCACAGGGGTTACAGAAGCCTGTCTGGAGGCTGTGTGAGTGGTCTCTTCCAGCCCTGAAATGCTTTTCATACAGCAACTCTCTCAAGGGCAACAAACTGTGCTAAACCAAACACTAGACCTAACACTTACCTTAGCCCTAATACTATACACCTAGCACTAACCCTAAACCCTAAACCTCACCATAATCCTAAACCTACCTTTTCCCTTGGCCTTAACCCAATCTATAACCCTAATCTATTCTTAAACCTATTTCTAACCCAAACCTGAACCCTAAAACCTGGTCCTTAACCCTAACTGTATCACTAATACTAACCCTACACCTCACCATAACCCTAACATATACTATTAGCCTAGCCCTAGACCTAGCCTCAGCCTAACCCTAACCCTAAAACCTGTACCTAACAATACCCTTCGGCCTAGCCCTACCCTAACGCAAACCTTGACCCGAGTATTATTAAAAAAACTAATCCTAAACTTAGCAATAAAACTGACTTGAACCCTAACCCTCACCCTAGGGTTAGAGTTAAAGCAACTTAGGTTAGAAAACCGAGGCATAATAACTCCCCAACATGTGGCACAGTGGGAGGGGGGTGGGGGTCCATGTGTGTGATCTCTTCCAGCCCCCCAAACTATGCCAGGGCTACAAATTGCCTTAATTCTAACTGTCACCAAACCCTAATGGCAACATTAATCCTCCCCCTGAGTCAAATTCTAACCCTAAGCAGTAACCCTAACTGTAAGCCTAGCCCCAACACTAACCATGGCATTAAGCCTAAACTTGGTCCAATCCCTAACTGTAACCTCAAACATAACCCTCTTCCTAGCCCTAACCCCACCACTCAGCCCAAGCCCTTAACGGTAGCCTAACCAAAATCTAAACCCAAACCCTAAATTTATCTGGAAACCTAACCCCATTCCTAATCCTATTTCGAGGCCTGGCCCTAATCTTAATTCTGAAATTAGCACTAGGCCTAGTAGTAAATTTTACATTAACCCTCACCCAACCCTAACTGTAGCTCCGTCCTTAACCCTAACCCTAAATTTAGCCCTAAAGCTAACCCTAATCCTAATATAACTCTTAGCCCTAGCCCTAACCCTAGATTGGCCCTAGACCTAATACTCATCATACCCATAACACAAATCCTAACCATCACCCTAAACCTAGCCATAATCCTAACCCTAACTCTAGCCCTAGCTGTAGTCCTTGCTCTTATAACTAACCCCAATTCTAATCCCAACCCTAACCCCAAACTAATCTTAACCCTAGCCCTAGAGTTTACACTAACTAGAACACTAAACCTCAACCGGACCCAAAAACCAAACCCTACCCCAAGACCTAGCCCTAGGCCAACTCCTTACCCTAACCCTATCCCTAACCCAAACCCTATACATAACCCTAGCCAAGCCCTAGGCCTAGCCCTAACCCTAGCCATATTCTAGCCTGACCCTTAATCTACAGTCTACAACTAACCGTAGCACCAACCCTGGACCCTCACCATAAACTAAATCCCAAGCCTAACCCAATCTCTTCACCCGATCTTGGCCCTAGGCTTAGCCCTAAACCTAACCATAACCCTAGCCTTAGGCCTAGCCTCAAGTCTACAATTAACCATAACTCTCCCACAAAGCATAACCCTAACCCTAACCTTAACCCCACTCTAAATCCAAACATAAGCCTATCCTTGTATCCTTGCAACATAGATCTAACCTGATCCTGGCCCTAACCATAAACTTAAACCCAATCCTAACTATAATCCCAACCCGAACTCTGCCCCTAAACCTAAACCTAACCCTACCTCTAGCCCTGACATTATCCTATACAGAACCTTAACCTTAAAGGTAACTCTCACCCTAACCCTAGGTCTAGGCCTAGCCTTAAGCCTCCCACTAACCCTAACCTTATCTTTTCAACATCATAATAATGATTAAAAAAAACCATGACATTTGTTAAGCGTTTACTTTGGGCCAAGCACTGGCTGAAATGCTGAATTTGATTCAAGGGCATCAGGTTGGACACAATGTCTAACATAAGGATCACTGTATTGATCCCCTTATTACAGAGGAGATAATTGAGGCATAGAGAAGTTAAGTGATTTGACCAAAATCACAGACTGGACATGTGGCAAGATATCTCTAACATGACCCCTACCCATATACTGAGCCTTAACGCTTTACATTCACCTTAACCCTAAGTCTAACCCTTCCCTTCAAATTAGCCCTAGCCCCACTGCTAACCCTAAACCAAACCCCGAAATTTAGCTCCAACCCTAGTCGTAACCTCAATTTTAACCCTAATCCCAACCCTAGCCATACCCCCTGACCCAGACCTTATTCCAGAACCTAACCGCAACATTGACCATAACCCTAGACTTTAGGCCTAGGCTTTGCCCTTACTCTAACCCTAATCAGCTCTCTGCTCCTCCTCCCCTCCCCATTGCCCCTACTCCCTCCCTCTGCTCTATGCCTTTCTCCTCCCCACAGCACTTGAATATATTTCTACGTATATATTTTATTCATTATGTGCATTTATCTATTGTTCTACTCATCTATTTTGATGGTAGTGTTGCCTGTCTACTTGCTTTGTTTTGTTGTCTGTCTCCCCCTTCTAGACTGTGAGCTTGTTGTCGGGTAGGAATTGTCTCTGTTGCCGAATTGTTCTTTCCAAGTGCTTAGTATAGTGCTCTGCACACAGTAAGCACTCATTAAATACGATTGAATGAATGAATGAATAATCCTAGTCATAAATTGAACAATAATCCTCTAATTTAAAAATAACCCTACTCCTAATCCTAACTAGACCTAACTTTGACATTAGCCCTAGCCATCCCCTTAGCCCTAACTTTAAAGCTAACATTCACACTAACAAAGAACACTAATTACTAATTACTAACCCTAGCACTAACCTAAAACCTAAACCTTTCCCAAGCCCTAAACCAAACCCTAACCCTATCCCTAATGCTTGCCCTGACCCTAGCCATAACCCTAACCCTACCCCAATTCTCAACCTAACCCTAAACCTACACCTAAGTCTAACCCTAACCCTAATTCTAACTCTCTGACCTCCGGAAGCGTGTCTGGGGGTGCGTGTGGGTGGGCTCTTCCAGTTACAAGAATGTCATTCAATCTCAAACTGTACCAGGGCAAGAAATTGTCCTGACCCTCAACAGGACCACAACCCTAAAGTTCACCTGGCCCAATGCTAACAAGAGCAGTAACCTTAACTCTAACCCTAAAGCCCTAGATCCTGGCCCTAGACTAAGTGCTGACCTTAACCAGAACCTTAAACCTAACCCTAAAACTAACTTTAAGCCTCAACCTGATCTTAGTCTTAGCCCTATCGCTAACCCTAATCTTGACTCTAATCCTAACTCCCAGAAATGTGTCTATGGCCCTGTGTCCATGGAAATTTTCAGCCCCAAGTATGTCTCTGTAATTGTAATTCTTCCAGGACAAAAAATTAACCTAACCTTACCCTTGGGCCTAAACCTAACACCAAATTACACCCAACCCCTAACCCTAAACTTCACCCCAACTTTAAACCTAACCCTAACACTCGCTGACTCTAACCTTAGCCCTAACCTTAAAACTAAGTCAAAATCCTCAAGGCTGCATGTCTGGCTGCCTGTGGAGATGGGAACTTTCAGCCCCAAGAATGGTGCTCAACCTGTAACTCTTGTTAAGGGCGACAAATTGCCCTGAAGCTAACCCTGGCCCTAAACCTAATCTCAACTCTACCCCTACCGCATCTCCTCCAAGAGGCCTTCCCAGATTAAGTCCCACTTTTCCTCATCTCCCACTCCTTTCTGCATCACCCTGATTGGGTCCCTTTGCTCTTCCCCCCTCTCAGCCCTAAAGCACTTATGTACATATCTGCAATTTTATTTATTTGTATTGATATGTGTCTCCCCCACTATAACTGTGAGCTCATTGTGGGCAGGGAATGTCATTGTATTGTACTTTCCCAAGCACTTAGTACAGTGCTCTAGCTCTGCATATAGTAGGCGCTCAAGGAATACAATTGAATGAATGAATGAATATGCTTGCTTCCAAGTGACCGGCCATCTGACCCACCAGGCCCTGTATTCCCCCATCTCTTGGTCGATCTAGTCCAACAGTTTTTGGTCTGGGATCTGGGACCCCCCACCCCCAAATTTGGGTCAGATGATCCTCTTCCTTGTTCCAGTAAGTTGCTGTAAGATCAGAGCCCCTGCCATGTGCATCCAATGTGTCTGACATGCAAAGATCATGCAAACACGATTTCCAGCCATTCTCACTACAGCTCCTTTCCCCAGACTTTCTAACCTTGGGCTTTTCCCTTGTGGACCTACCAGGCAGTGGCCCACATGGTTGCACTTTTAAAAGAGGGCCATGAGTCTCTGTGTGAATAAGCAGCAGCTCTGGCCAATAACTCCACCATGTGGGCGGACCCTCCGACTTCCTCAGTGATCCCCTGTCCCATGGATGGGCACAGGGTTGCTGTTTGCATCATCCACTGACCATTTTCCCAGTAAGCACTGGCTTCTGTAAATCAAATTCAGTTCCACATCTGGGTATCTTGAAGCTATGTGACTGTGGATCCAGGGAAACGTCAGATGGCCCTCTGGGGTACAGTACAGCCACCTCGGTGAGGCATCCTTGCAGCGTAGGCCTGCCCTCTGTCCAGTCTTTATGGGCCACGTACTTGACCTTCCTCTGGATGGTCGAGGTGTTGGCGACTCCAGGGGCCACTCAAGTGGCCTCCCAAACCTGCTTCAAGATGCAGGGGGGCGGGGGCAAAGTGCAGCTCAATTTCCTATTCCCCCATGATGACTTCAGTAGCCTGAAGGGCCTCGTATGTGGCAGTGATCGTCTTCTCCCAAGGGGAATAGTGACTCTGAGCTCCTTTGAATCCCACCGATCTGAACGTGATCAGGATTTGGATCTGCAGGGAATTCCCTTGCCATGGGCCATACTGCCCCCTGGTGGTTCCAACCCCGACGTGTAAGACAATCGGTCTTTCCCTATCGAGGGGTCTGAGGGCTCTGTATTGTTGCATGGCTTGGATGATCTCATGTAGGGCTATCTCGTGCATCTCCCTCCATTCCCATTGGGCACCTTTCTTGAGCAGGGAGAATGACGGCCGGGCCCAAATCACGAATCCTAGGGCCTGGGGCCTCCAAATTCCCAGCATTCCCAGGGCTGACTGGAAGTCGTCCTTACAGGCAGGGCTTGGTACTGTTGCTAGGGTGGTCATATTGGTTTCTGGTACTACTCTTGGCCCCTTTCTCATGATAGGCCCAGGAACTATGTTGGGCCAGTACTTGGATCTTCCTTGGGGGTATGTCCAGGTCCTCCAAGTGTTTGATGATTGCTTTCAGGGCTGTTGCCACTGGTTCCTGTTCATGTTCCTGGCCAGGATACCATCTGTGTACTGGAGGATGGTAACGCCGGCTGACAGGTGGACCCAGTCCGGCTCTTGGGTCAGTGCCTTACATCTCGACTCTCTCGCCCCCCTTTCCCTCCGCCGCTCTCGCTCCACTAACCCACAGCCCTGGATCAC
This sequence comes from Ornithorhynchus anatinus, assembly GCF_004115215.2. Classification (NCBI taxonomy): domain Eukaryota; kingdom Metazoa; phylum Chordata; class Mammalia; order Monotremata; family Ornithorhynchidae; genus Ornithorhynchus; species Ornithorhynchus anatinus. The sequence continues at coordinate 941,120 of NW_024396937.1, read as the reverse complement.
CTCCTCCGTCCGCCTCCTACGCTCCTATGCTCGAGCTGCTGAGCGCTGCTGGCGAAAGTCCAAGCACCGAGCCGACCTCACACACTTCAAATTTATCCTTTCCTGCCTTAACTCTGCCCTCTCCTCCGCCAGGCAAAGCTTCTTCTCCTCCCTCATCGACACCCATACCCGTCACCCCCGCCGATTTTTCCGGACCTTTAACTCTCTCCTTAGGCCCCCTGTTCCTCCCCCTCCCCATCTCTCACCCCCAATGATCTGGCCACCTATTTCCTCACGAAAATCAACCACGATCAGGTCTGAGCTCCCCAAAGTCACCCCTCCGCCTCTCCCCTCCCCCCACCAACCCCCTCCCCCTACTTTCCCATCCTTCCCTGCAGTATCCTCAGAGGAGATCTCCTCCCTCTTCGCAAGTGCCACCCCCTCCACCTGCGCCTCGGACCCCATTCCCTCTCACCTTCTTAAAACCATCGCCCCTGCCCTCCTCCCTTCCTTAACTTCTATTTTTAACCACTCAATCTCCAAGGGCTCCTTCCCCTCTGCCTTCAAACATGCCCACGTCTCCCCCATCCTAAAAAAACCCGCTCTTGACCCCACTTCCCCTCCAGTTATCGCCTATCTCCCTACTACCCTTCCTTTCCAAAATCCTAGAACGAGTCGTCTACAATCGATGCTTAGAATTCCTTAACTCCCATTCTCTCCTAGACCCCCTCCAATCTGGCTTCCGTCCCCTCCACTCTACCGAGACTGCTCTCTCTAAGGTCACCCATGACCTCCTTCTTGCCAAATCCAATGGCTCCTACTCCATTCTAATCCTCCTTGACCTCTCTGCTGCCTTTGACACTGTCGACCATCCCCTCCTCCTCCATACCTTATCTCACCTTGGCTTCACGGACTCTGTCCTCTCCTGGTTCTCCTCTTACCTCTCTGGCCGGTCATTCTCGGTCTCCTTCGCTGGAGCCTCCTCCCCCTCCCATCCTTTAACTGTTGGAGTTCCTCAAGGGTCAGTTCTTGGCCCTCTTCTGTTCTCCATTTACACTCATAATATATTCATTTTGTTAAAATAAATAAAATAAAATAAATAAAATAAAATAAAATATAAAATATATTCATTTTGTTAATGAATTGTACATCGCCTTGATTCTATTTAGTTGCCATTGTTTTTACGAGATGTTCTACCCCTTGACGCTGTTTATTGCCATTGTTCTCGTCTGTCCGTCTCCCCCGATTAGACTGTAAGCCCGTCAAACGGCAGGGACTGTCTCTATCTGTTGCCGACTTGTTTATCCCAAGCGCTTAGTACAGTGCTCTGCACATAGTAAGCGCTCAATAAATACTATTGAATGAATGAATATGCTTGAATTCCTGGGGCAAGTACATAAAGGTGTATTGTCTCCCCTCCCAAGTATAGGCAAACTTATCCTGATCCCGGTCTTGGTCCTGGAGTGGTACCATAAAGAACATGTCTTTCACATCGATGGCTGCCATCCATGTTGGGGATAGGACTTCCATCTGGCTGAGAATTTCCTCCAAGGAAGGGACAGCAGCATGCAACTGTCCAGCCTGGGTGTTCAGGGACCGATAGTCCACTGTCAGCCACCAGGCCCTATCTGACTTCTGTGCTGGCCACACCAGTGAATTGAATGGAGTGTTTGCTGACTGCACTAGCCTCCTGGCCAACAAGTCCTTCAACAATTTGCTCACAGCAGCGTGAGCCACTGGGGGACTTCGGTACTGGCGAATATTGGTGATGGTTGGGGGTGGTAGTAATGGTGCTCTCTTCATCGGTAAAGACCTGGTCCCTCCAAGTCTGCTCTGTCTCTCTCTTTCCCCATGGTTAAAGGCCAGAGTCCATACCCCATCATCGGGGTTCAGCTGGGTCTGTACAAGGACGTCCATTTCAAGCAATGAAATCCACCCAACGGCTAGTATAGTTCAGACATCTCGGCAGTGTCAGGGATACTTGGACCAAGTCACAATCCGTGACCTGTCCCAAGACCCCTGATACCGGAATATGTCCTTCTAACCATTGAAGCTTCTCAGCATCACTCTCGGTTATCATCAACATTTGAGCCCCCAGGTCCTCGGTGAAGAGAACCCACCACTTCCCTGCTACCCTAAGAACCTCCTCGGGGCTGAGTTTGGAGAGTGCCTGTCCCAAACCACTCGGGAAGGCTAGCATTTGGACAGGGCTGACTGGATTGGATTTAGAGTAGGGGTTAGGGTTTAGTATCCTCCCCCTTCTCCAGAGCCCCCCCCCCCCGGTTTCCATTTCCCCGACCCCTTTTGCCACAACTGTTGGAGGATTGGGGTAGATAATCCATCTAACTAGTCCTGTGTGAATCCTGCCTCCATGAGGGAGGCAGGGAGTTCCAGAGCTGGTACTGGAAGATAACTCGAGATCAGTCTCCATTTTCGTGGGCCGAGTCCACCGTTGGGTGGAGGCTGGTCCTTCTAGGCTTCCCGTGTTCCATCCCGGTCTGGTGTCTGGGCCAATTCTCTCAGAACCGCTGAGATCCTATCCATGGTATCGGATCCAAAACGAGGTTATGGATCACCCAATCCTCAGGCTGCTGAGGTGACATCCCCAAACATGAGGAGCGACCCCACTTGCTCCCTTATAGCCTCCAATGCCAGGGTTAAGAACCTAGGCTCCCACGCCCAGGGGGCCACTTGCTGGGTGAGCTTATGAAGACCCCATCTGTTTGTTACCCTCTCAACCATCAGATCTGTCCCACTCAGATGGCCATTCAGAACACTCTCTATTGTTAGCTTTCCTAGCAGTCTCTCGATCCTCCAGGGTGGCCTACCTCTCGGTGAGACCTTCCCTGTCTTCTCGGGAACTGCCCACACCAGACCCACAGCTGCCTCCCATAGCGAGAATATAGGACCCACCCCCATTGGGGCCGCATTCTCCTTTCATATGCCACCTGGAGATCTTTGGCTTCCTCGGGCAGAAGCATAATCACCATGGCGCCCCTTCACCAAAGCCTATGGCACTACTCTATCCAACTCTCCAATGAGGATTTCCATTACTTCACTTGGAGGTCAGTGAGCTCCCCTCTGGTAAAGCAGGTATCCCTCTGTCGCCTTCTCTCGTGGTTGCCGAACTGGGCCACTGCACTGTCAGGGGGAAGGGCTGTTGTCAGCTCTTCCTCAATGACTGAGTTCAGCTTCACTAGGCGAGGGGGATGGGAGATAAGGGTAGAGAGAGGATTAAGTTGGCAGTAGGGTTAGGGCCAAATTTAGGTTTAGGGTTAGGATTAGGGTTAGGACTAGGACTCTGGGATGGGTAAAGATTAGTGTTAGGGTGAGGGTTAGGTTAAGGATAGGATTAGGTTTAGGGTTAGGACTAGGGTTAGAGTTAGAGTTAGGGGTTAGATTAAGGTTAGGGTTTGGGATAGGGTTAGGGCAAAGGTTAGAGCTAGGATTCATATTAGGGTTAGGGTTAGTGTTAGGGTTAAGGTTAGTGTTAGGGCTAAGGCTAATGCTCTCCCGAGGGCTAAGAGTAGTTAGTATTTGTTAATGTTAGTATTTGTTAAGCGCTTACTATGTGCCGAGCACTGTTCTAAGCGCTGGGGTAAACACAGGGGAATCAGGTTGTCCCACGTGGGGCTCACAGTCTTCATCCCCATTTTACAGATGAGGGAACTGAGGCACAGAGAAGTTAAGTGACTTGCCCACAGTCACACAGCTGACAAGTGGCAGAGCTGGGATTCGAACTCATGAGCCCTGACTCCAAAGCCCGTGCTCTTTCCACTGCGCCACGCTGCTTCTAGGGTTAGGGTTAGTGTAGAGGGTAGGGATAGGGGAAGGTAGACTTAGGGTTAGGGCTTTAAGGGTTAGGGCTGAGACTAGGGTTTATGTTAGGGTTAGGCTACAGCAAAGGTTAAGGTTCGCGTTAAGGATAGGGTTAGGGTTGGGGAAAGGGCTAGGGTTAGCTTTAAGGATAAGGTTAGGGTGGGGGAAAGGACTAGGGTTAGTGTTTGGGCTATGGTCAGGTTTAGGATTAAGGTTGGAGTTAGAGTTAGGGTTAGATATAGAGTAGGGTTTATGCATTGGGTAAGGGTAGGGTTATGGATAGACCTAGGACTGGGATAAGGTTAGGGTTAGGGTTCTTCTTAGATCCAGGGCTAGGGTTGGTTTCGGATGAAGATTAGGATTAGGGTTAGAGTTAGGGTTTTATTTAGGGCTCCTGTAAGGATGAGTGAAAAGGTAAGGATAGGTTTAGCCCTAGGCCTGTGGCTGTGGTTAGGGTTAAAGTTGAAGTTAGGATTAGGGTTAGAGTTAGGGTTAGGCGTAGGCCTGTGGCTATGTTTAGGGCTAAGGTAAAAGTTAGGCTTAGATTTAGGGTTATGGCTACTTTTAGGGTTAGGGCTGGGTAGGGTTAGGGTTAGGATTAGGGTTAAGTAAGCATTAGAGCTAGTTTTGTGGTTAGGGTTAGGGTTGAGGTTATGCCTAGGGCTATGGCTATGTGGCTATGGTTAGGGCTAAGGTTAAAGTTAGGCTTTAGAGTTAGGGTTAGGGCTACTTTTAGGGTTAAGGCTGGGTATAGGTTTTGGGTTAAGGTTAGGGTTAAGTAAGGGTTAGAGTTAGTGTTGGGGTTAGGGTAGGCTTGAGGTTATGCCTAGGGCTAGGGTTAGGGTTATGGTAAGGGCGATGCCTAGGGCAATCATTAGGATTAGTGTTAGAGATAGGGTTAGAGTTAAGCGTAGTCCTAGGCTAGGGTTAGAGTTAGAGTTTAGGGTTATGGCTAGGATTAGTGTAAGGGATAGGATGAGGGTTAGGATTAGGGCTGGAGTTAGGGTTAGGGTTGGAGTTAGGAATATGTCTCTGGCTAGGGTTAGGTTTATGGTTAGTGCTAGGGCTCAGGTTAGGGTTAATGCTACGGTTACGCCTAGAATTAGCATTAGCTTTAGGGTTAGGATTAGTGTTAGGGCTAAGGCTAGTATTAGAGCTAATGTTGGGGCTAGGTTTACATTTAGAATTAGGGTTAGGGTTAGGGCTAGGGTCATTGTTAAGGTTACTTTAGGCCTAGGGGTAAAAGTTGGGATTAGGTTTGGGCATAGCATTAGTTTTAGGTTTAGGGTTATGATGGGGTTTAGGATTAGATATAGGATTAGTGTCAGGATTTGGGCTAGGGCTTGGATTATGGTTAGGGCTGTGTCAATGTTATGTTTAGGGTTATGGCTGGGGTGAGGACTAGGTTTAGGATAGGGTTAAGGATTGTGTTAGAGTTATGATTAGGGTTAGCATTAGGGTTAGAGGGTTAGGTTTAGGGTTAGGGCTGAAGTTAGGGTTGCTTTAGGGTTAGGGTTAAGGTTAGTATTGTGGCTAGGGCTAGAACTAGGGCTAGAAATAGAGTTAGGCTTACAATTAGAGTTAGGATTGACCTTACGACTAGGGGTTAAATTTGGGTTAAGGGGTAGGGTTAGGTTAGTGTTATGGTTAGAGCTGGGGCTAGGCCTAGGGCTAATGTTATTATTGGGGTTATGGCTAGGCCCAGGGTTATGGTGAATGTTATATTTAAGGTTAGGCCGAGGAGTAGGGTTAATGTTAGGGTTAAGAGTTAGGGTTAGGGTTAGAGTTTGGGCTAGGGTTAGGTTTAGGGCTAGGACTAGGCCTAGGGTTCAGGATAGGATTTTTTATAGGGTTAGGATTAGAGTACCTATTAGGGCTAAGTTATGGTTAGGGCTTGAGTTACGGTTAGGGGTAGATTTAAGGTTAGGTTTAAGCTAAGGGTTAGGGATAGATTTAGGTATATGGTTAGGGTTAGGGTTAGGGTTAGGGTTATTCATTCACTCAATTATATTTATTGAGCACTTACTGAGTGCAGAGCACTGTACTAAGCGCTTGGAATGTATAATTCAGCAATAAAGAGACAATCCCTGACCACGGTTATTGTCAGGGCCCTGGGTAGAGTTAGGGTTAGAGGTAGACCTAGTGTTAGGGTACAGTTTAGGGTCATGGCTAGTGCTAGAATAAGGATTAGAGATAGTGTTAGGCTTAAAACTAGGGTTAGAGTCAGGGTTAGCCCTAGGGGCTTAAGGTTAGGGTGAGACTTGAAGCTAAATTTAGGGTTAAGAGTTAGGGTTAGAGTTAAGGTTAGGGCCTGGGCTAGGCCCAGGGTATGGGTTAGGGTTAGGTTAGGGGTTGTGACTAGGCCCAGGGTAAGAGTAAATGCTAGGCTTAGGGTTAGGGCTAGGGCTAGGCTTTGGGGTAGGGTTAGTATTAGGGTTTAGGGCTCAGGTTACCATTATGGGTATGGTTAGAGTTAGGGTTAGGGCTAGGGTTAGGGTTATGACTCGGGGTAGGGTTAGGGTTAGGGTTAGGGTCTGAGCTAGGATTAAAGTCATTATTAGGGTTAGGGTTCAAGTTAGGTATACAGTAAGGCTCAGGATCAGAGTTAGGGTTAGTGTTACAGTTAAGGTTAGATTAGGGTTACACTAAAGGTGAGGGTTAAGGTTAGGGGTTAGGTCATGGCTAGGGCTAGGGCTAGGCCTAGGAAAAGGCTTAAGTTTAGACTTAGATTTAGAGTTAGGGTTAGATTTAAAGTTAGGTTTAAGATTAGTGCTTGGGTTCCTGTACGGAGTAAGGACAGAGTTAAGGCTAGGGGTTCCTGTAAGGGGTAGGGGTAGAGTGAGGGTTAGGATTATGGTTAGGTTTGGCGGTAGGGTTAGGGTTATGGCTAGAATTAGGGGTAGAATTGGGGTTAGGGTTAGGGTTATGGATAGGGTTAGCATTACTGATAGGGTTAGGGCTAGGGCTCATTTTAGGGCTAGGGTTAGGGTTAGGATTTGGGTTAAGGTTAAGGTTATCATTAGGAATAGGTTTAGAGAAAGCATTTCTGAAGGCTAGGTTTATGGTGGGGTTTAGGGTTAAGGTTAGGATTAGGTTTATGGCTAAATTCATAGTTTAGGATGATGCTAGGGTTAGGTTTAGGTTTAAGGTTACGGTTAGGGTTAAGGCTAGGGCTGGGGTAAGGGTTAGCATTAGGGTTAGGGTTAGGGTTAAAGTGAGATTAAGAGCTAGATATGGTGTTAAGGTTAAAGCTTGGATTAAGGTAGGGCTAGTGTTAGGATTGGGTTAAGAATTATGGTTAGGGTTAGAGTAAATAATACTATTATTTAATTATTATGCTATTATAATTATGCTATTTGTTAAACACTTAACTATGTGCCAGATACTGTACTAAGCGCTGGGTTGGATGCAAGCAGATCAGGTTGGACTCAGTCCCTGTCCCACCTGGGGCTCACAGTCTCAATCCCCATTTTACAGATGAGGTAACTGAGGCCCAGGGAAGTTAAGTGACTTGCCCAAAGTCACACAGCTGATAAGTGGTGGAGTCGGAATTAGAACCCATGATCTCTGATTCCCAAGCCCGGGCTCTTTCCACTGAGTAATGTTTAGAATTTGGCTAGGGTTAGGATTAAATTTAGCATTAGGATTAGGGGTAGGTTTAGGGTTGGGGTTATGGTTAGGGATAAGCCTTGGGTCAGGTTTTGGATTCTATTTATGGTTAGGTTTAGGGGTGGATTTAGGGTTAGGATGATGATTAGGATTGGGGTTAGGTTTAGGTTTATGATTAGGGTTAGGGTGGGAGTAGTGTTAGGGTTGAGGCTAGGGCTATGGTAGGAGTAAAACATAGAGTTAGGGTTAGGGGTAGCAGTAGGGTTAGGTTTGGGCATAGGGTTTGCATTAAGATAAGCTTTAGAGTTAGGCCTTGGCTTAGGTTTAGAGTTAGGGTTAGGGTCAGCTTTGGATTTAAGATTAGGGCTAGGTTAAGGGTTAGGTTTGGTTTTGAGGTTAGGGTTAGGTTTAGGGTTAGTGTTTCAGTCAGTGTGAGACAAGAACTCCTGTAAGGGTTAGGTAATAATAATAATAATAATCAGGGTATTTCTTAAGCACTTACTATGTGCCAGGCACTGTACTATGTGCTGGGGTAGATACGAGATCATGTTAAACATAATCATTGTCACACAGGGGGCTCCAGGTCTCCATCCCCATTTTCCAGATGAGGGAACTGAGGCCCAGAGTAGTGAAGTGACTTGGACAAGGTCACCCAGCAGACCAGTGGTGGAGCTGGGATTAAAACCCATGACCTTCTGATTCCCAGGGCTGGGATCTAGCCACTAGGGTAGGATAGGCTTAGGGTTAGGTGCAGGTCTAGTTGTAGGGCTACGGTTAGGGTTATGCTTAGGGTTAGGATAAGAGGGTTAGGATTACAGATGTGGTTAAATTTGGGGTTAGGGTTTTGCTTAGAATTGGGATTAGTGGTAAAAGCAAGGACTAGATCTAGGGCTAGAGTTAGGGTTAGATTTATGGTAGGTTTAGGGTGTTGGTTAGGATTTGTGTTAGGAGTAAGATTAGCATTAGGGCTAGGGCCAGGTCTAGGGCTAGTGTTAGGGCTAAGAGTAGGGTTAGAGTTAAGTTTAGGGTTAGGGTTAGCCCTAGGGCTAAATTAAGGGTTAGGGCTAAGGTTTGAGCTAGAGTTAGGATTGGGTGAGGGTTACCATTAGATTAACTGCTAGGCGTAGTGCTAATTTTAGAGTTAGGAATAGGGTTAGAGTTAGGCCTCGGAAGAGAATTAGGGGCAGGGTTAGGTTTACATGTAGGTTTAGGGTTCGGGTTTGGGTTTTGGTGAGAGGGTTAAGAGCTAGGGCTGAAGGGTAGGGTTAGGGTTAGGATGAGGGTTATGGTTGAGGTTACGGTTAGGGATAGGGCCAAGTTTAGGGTTAATGCTGATTAGGGTTGGGGCTAGGCTTGCAGTTAGGGTTAGTGTTTAGGGTTAGGGTTAGGATTAGACTCAGGTTGAGGATTAACGTTACCATTACGGTTTGGGTTAGGGTTAGGTTAGGATTAGGAATAGGGCAAATTAGATTAGGATCAGAGTTCGGGCTAGGGTTAAATTTAGGGCTCGGACTAGGCCTAAGGCTAGGTTCATGGTGAAGTTTAGGGTCATGGTTAGGATTAGGTTTAGGTTTAGGTTTAGTTTTAGGGCTAAACCTTGGGTTAATGATAGGATTAGGCCTAGTGCTAGGGTTGGGGTCAGCGTTAGATTTAGAGTTAGAATAGGTTTAGGGCAAAGGCTATGGTTACCACTGGGGTTAGGACTAGCATTAGGGTTAGGGTTACATTCAAATTTAGGATTAGGGTGAAGGTTTGGTTTAGGGGTAGGGATAGGGGTAGGGGTAGAGTTGGGATTAGGTTTAGGACCAGGGTTAGCATCAGGGCAATTTGTTGCCTTGAAAAAGAGTTACAGGTTGAGCTCCATTCTTGGGGATGAAAGTTCCCCCCTCCACAGGCCCCCAGACATGCAGCCCTGATGATTTGGACTTAGTTTTAAGGTTAGGGCTAAGGTTAGAGTTAGTGTTAGGATTAGGTTTAAAGGTAGGATGAAGTTTAGGGTTAGGCTTAGTCATAGGCATAGGTTTGGTTAGGTTAATTTTTTGTCCTGGAAGAGTTACAGTTTGAGAGACATACTTGCAGCTGAAAAGTTCCACGGACACAGGGTGCCAGACCCATTTCTGGGAGTTAAGGTTAGAGTCAAGATTAGGGTTAGAGTTCGGGCTAGGGCTAGGGCTAGGGTCAGGTTGATGCCTAAGGTTAGTTTTATGGTTAGGTTTATGGTTCTAGTTAAGGTCAGCGCTTGGTCTAGGGCCAGGATATAGGGCTAGAGTTAGGGTAATTGCCATTGTTAGTGGTGGGTCAGGTTCACTTTAGGGTTGTGGTTCTGTTTTGGGTCAGGGCAATCTCTTGCCCTTCGAGAGATTGAGATTGAATGACATTCTTGGAGCTGGAAGAGTCAACCCACACATATCTCCAGACACACTTCTGGAGGCCGGAGATTGAGGTTTAAGGTTAGATTTAGGTGTAGGTTTGGGGTAGAATTAGGTTTAAGATGTGTAGTATGACTAGGATTAGGGTTAGGGTTTGGGTTACAGTTAGGATTAGGGCAATTTGTAGCCCTGGTGTAGTTTCTGGGGATGGAAGAAATCACTCACATGGATCCTGGCCCCACATGTTGGGGAGTTATGGTGAAGACTATGCTTAAGTTTTTTATTCAGGGGAAGGACTAGAGCTGAGACTAGGGTGACAGGGTTAGAGTAAGGTCTATTGTTAGCGTAAGAATTATTTTTTGGATTAACACACGGGCTAAGGTTTGGGTGAGAAGTAGGCCTAGGCCTAAAGTACAGGTACAGGTTAGGGTTAGGGCTGGGGCTAGGCCAAGGGCTAGGCTAAGAGTAAGGATTGGAGTATATGTTAGGGTTAGGGTTATGGTGAGGTATAGGGTTAGTATTAGTGGTACAGTTAGGGTTAAAGACTAGGGTTTAGGGTTTTGGTTTGGGTTAGAAACAATTTTAGGAATAGATTAGGGTTAGATTAGATTCGAGAAGCAGCGTGGCTTAGTGGAAAGAGCCTGGGCTTTGGAGTCAGAGGTCATGGGTTCGAATCCCGGCTCTGCCACTTGTCAGCTGTGTGACGGTGGGCAAGTCACTTAACTTCTCGGTGCCTCAGTTACCTCATCTATAAAATGGGGATTAACTGTGAGCCTCATGTGGGCCAACCTGATTACCCTGTATCTACCCCAGCGCTTAGAACAGTGCTCTGCACAAAGTAAGTGCTTAACAAATACCAAAATTATTATTATTATTATTAGGGTTATGGATTGGGGTAAGGCTAAGGCCAGAAGTAGGTTTAGGATTATGGTGAGGTTTAGGGTAAGTGCTAGGTGGAGTGTTAGGGCTAAGGTTAGTGTTAGGTTTAGGGTTTGGTTTAGCATAGTTTGTTGCTCTTGAGATAGTTGCAGTGTGAAAAGCATTTCAGGGCTGGAAGATGGCACTCACATAGCCCCCACACAGGCTTCTGTAATCCCCATATACTTAGCATCAGGGTGCGGTTTAGAGTTAGGGATAGGTTTAAGGTTAGGAATAGAGGAATAAAATAAACTCAGGTTGAGTTTAGGGTAAAGGCCAGGATTAGGGTTAGGGATAGAATTAGGTTCCTTACTCATAATAATAATATTGATAACACTTCTAAAGAGTTACTATTTTAACCCACCCTCAGGCATCCTCAGACACACTTCGGGAATCCTGGGAGTTAGGGTTAGGCTTAAGGCCAGGTTTATGGTTAGGGCTAGGGGTAGGAATAGGGTTGGGGTTAGGGTTATGGCTAGGGTCAGGGCAAGAAATAAGGATAGGATTAGGGTGTGGTTTAGGGCTAGGGTAAGGTTTAGGTTTAAGGTTAGCCTTTCCTGCCTTAACTCTGCCCTCTCCTCTGCCAGGCAAAACTATTTTACTTCCCTCATTGATGCCCATGGTCATCACCCCCGTCAATTGTTTCTGACATTTAATTCTCTCCTCAGGCCCCCTGTTCCTCCCCCTCCTCCATCCCTCACCCCCAACAATCTGGCCACCTATTTCATTACGAAAATTAACACCATCAGGTCTGAGCTCCCCCAAGTCACCCCTCCTCCTTCTCCATCACCCCCACTTTTCCATCCTTCCCAGCAGTATCCTTAGAGGAGACCTCCTCCCTCCTCACAAGTGCCACCCCCTCCACCTGTGCTTTGGACCCCATTCCCACTCACCTTATAAAAACTATCCCCCCTTCCCTCCTCCCCTCCTTAACTTCCATCTTGAACCACTCACTTTCCAACAGCTTCTTCCCCTCTGCCTTCAAACTTCCCCATCCTAAAAAAACCCTCTCTTGACCCCACTTTCCCTTCCAGTTATCGTCCTATCTCCCTCCTGCCCTTCATTTCCATACTCCTAGAACGTGTCATCTACACTCGCTGCTTTGAATTCCTCAACTCCAACTCTTTCCTGCACCCCCTCCAATCTGGCTTCTGTCCCCTCTACTCCACCGAAACTGACCTCTCAATGGTCACGTGACCTCCTTTTTGCCAAATACAGTGGCTCCTACTGTATACTAATCCTCCTCCACCTCTCAGCTGCCTTTGACACTGTCGACCATCCCCTTCTGCTCATCACTTTATCTAACCTTGCCTTATGGACTCCCTCCTCTCCTGGTTCTCATCTCTCTGGCTGTTCATTCTCGGTCTCTTTCGTGGGCTCCTCCTCCCCCTCCCATCCACTAACAATAAGGGTTCCTCAAGGGTCAGTTCTTGTCCCCCTTCTGTTCTCCATCTATACTCACTCCCTTGGTGAACTCATTCTCTCCCACAGCTTCAACTATCATCTCTATGCAAATGACACCCAAATCTGCATCTCCTCCCCTGTTCTCTCCTTCTCCCTTCAGGCTCATATCTCCTCCTGCCTCCAGGATATCTCCACCTGGATATTTGCCTGCCAACTAAAACTCAACATGTCCAAGACTGAGCTCGTTATCTTCCCTCCCAAACCCTGGCCTCTCCCTGACTTCCCTGTCACTGTGGACAGCATTTCCATCCTTCCTGTCTCACAGGCCCACAACCTTGGTGTCATCCGTGACTCTGCTCTCTCATTCATCCCACACATCCAATCTGTCATCAAAACCTGCCAATCTCACCTTCACAGTAATGCCAAGATCCGCCCTTTCCTCTCCATACAAACTGCTGGCTTGCCTGGTACAAGCTCTCATAATATCTCGACTGGATTATTGCATCAGCCTCCTCTCTGATCTCCCATCCTTCTGTCTCTCCCCGCTCCAATCTATTCTTCATTCCGCTGTCCAGATCATCTTTTTATAGAAATGCTCAGGGCATGTCACTCCCCTCCTCAGAAATCTTCATTGATTGCCTATCAACCTTCACATAAAACAAAACTCCTCACTCTTGGCTTCAAAGCTTTCCATCACCTAGCCCCCTCCTACCTCACCTCCCTTCTCTCCTTCTATGGCCCACCCTGTACGCTCCACTCTTCTGCCACTATTCTCCTCACAGTTCCTCGTTCGCACCTGTCCCACCGTCGACCGCTGGCCCACATCCTACCACTGACCTGGAATGCCCTCCCTCCTCACATCTGCCAAACTAACTCTCTTCCTCTCTTCAAAGCCCTACTGAGAGCTCACCTCCTCCTGGAGGCCTACCCAGATTAAGCCCTCCCTTTTCCTCTGCTCCTCTTCCCCTCCCCATCCTCCCTACTCCCTCACTCTGCTCTTCCCCCTTCCCCTCCTTACAGCACTTGTGCATATTTGTTTATATTGTTTGTTACTCTAATTATTTTGTTAATGATGTGTATATATGTATGACTCTGTTTATCTTGATGATATTGACACCAGACTACTTCTTTTGTTTTATTTTGTTTTGTTGTCTGTCTCCTCTGTTTAGCCCGTTGTTGGGCAGGGATGGCCTCTATCTGTTACCGAATTGTATATTCCAAGCACTAAGTACAGTGTTCTGCACATAGTAAGCAATCAATAAATATGATTGAATGAATGAATGAATAATTAGTGTTCTTTGTTAGTGTGAATGTTAGCTTTAAGGTTAGGGTTAAGGGGACAACTAGGGCTAATGACAAACTCAGTTCTAGTTAGGGTTAGGAGTAGGGTTATTTTTAAGTTAGAGTGTTATTGTTTGATTTATGGCCAGGGTTATTCATTCATTCAGTCGTATTCAATAAGCGCTTACTGCGTGCAGAGCACTGTACTAAGCGCTTTGAAAGTACAATTCAGCAACAGATAGAGACAATCTCTACCCAACAACAGGCTCACAGTCTAGAGGGGGAGACAGACAACACAACAAAGCAAGCAGGCAGCCATCATTACCATCCAAATAGATGAATAGATCCATAGATAAATGCGCATCATCAATAAAATAAATAGAGCAATATATATGTAGAAATATATACAAGTGCTGTGGGGAGGAGAAGGGTGTAGAGCAGAGGGAGGGAGTAGGGGCAATGGGGAGGGGAGGAGGAGCAGAGAGCTGATTAGGGTTAGGGTTATAGTTAGGGCAAAGCCTAGGCCTAAGTCTAGGGTTACGGTCAGTGTTGCAATTAGGTTTTGGAATAAAGTTTAGGGTTAGGAGTTAAGACTAGGGCTGGGATTAGAGTTAAGATTGGGGTTACAACTAGGATTGGAGCTAAATTTCAGGTTTGGTTTAGGGTTGGCAGTAGGGCTAGGGCTAATTTGAAGGGAAGGGTTAGGCTTAGGGTTAAGGTTCGTGTAAAGGGTTAAGGCTCAGTATAGGGGTAGGGTTCATGTTAGAGATATCTTGCCACATGTCCACTCTGTGATTTTGGTCAAATTGCTTAACTTCTCTGTGCTTCAATTACTTCCTCTGTAATATGGGGATCAAGACAGTGATCCCTATGTGAGACATTGACTGTGTCCACCCTGGTGTCCTTGTACCAACTCCAGTGCTTGGGCCAGTACTTGGCCCAGAGTAAGCGCTCAACAAATGCCACAGTTTTTTTTTATCATTATTCTTATGATGATGGATGGTTAGAGTTAGTGGGAGGGCTAAGGTTAGGGTGAGAGTTACCATTAGAGTTAAGGTTTGTTAAAGGAAAGTGTTAGGTTTAGGTTTAGGGTCAGAGTTTGGGTTGGGATTATGGTCAGAATTGGGTTTAGGTTTGGGTTTATGGTTAAGGCCAGGATCAGGTTGGACCTAGGCCACAAGGCAGGATTCAGGGATAGGCTTCCGATTAGATTTAGAGTGGGGTTAGAGTTAGGGTTTGGGTGAGTGTTATGGTTAATTTAGACTTGAGGCAGGGCCTAGGGCTAGGGTTATGGTTAGGTTTAGGGCTAAGCCTAGGGCTAAGATTGGGTGTAGAGATAGGGTTAGGTTTTCGGTTTAGGTTATGGTGAGGGCACAGGGTTGGTGTTGATTAGGGTTAGGGTTAGGGTTAGGCCAGAAGAAAAGGTTAGGCCAGGGGAAAAGTTTAGGGTAGTGGAAAATGGTAGGCCAGGGGGAAAAGTTATGCGAGGGGGAAAGGTTAGTCTATGGGAAAAAGTTAGGCTAGGTGTAAAAATTGGGTTAGGGGAAAAGCTTAGGCTAGGAGAACGGGTTAGGTTATGGGAAAAGATAAGGCCAGGGGAAATATTTAAACCACAGAAAAGGTTATGCTAGGGGAAAATGTTAGGTCAGGAGAAAAGGATAGGCTAGAGGAAAAATTAGTCGGGGGGAAAGGTTAGGGTACGGGAAAAGCGTAGGCTAAATGAAAAAGGTTAGGGGAAAGGTTTGCCTAGGGGAAAGTGTTAGGCTAGTGGACAAGGTTAGGATGGGGGAAAAAGTTGGGGTAGGGGAAAAGGTTAGGCAGGGAAAAAGTTAGGCCAAGGGAAAAGGTTGGGCCAAGGAAAAAGGTTAGTCTAGGGGAAAAGGTTTGGCAAGGGGAAAGATTAGGTTGGTGAAAGGTTAGGTTAGGGGAAAACATTAGGCCGGGGAAAAGGTTAGGCCAGGGAGAAGGTTAGGCTAGGGGAAAAGGTTAGGCTAGGGGAAAAGGTTAGAATATGGGAAATGGTTAGGTTAGGGGAAAGGCTTAGGCTGGGGTTAAAGGTTAGGCTAGGGGAAAATGTTAGGCTAAGGGAAAATGTTAAACTAAGGGAAAACGTTAAGCTAAGGGTAAAGGTTAGGCCAGGGAAAACTTTAGGTTAGGGAAAAGGTTAGGGTAAGGGAAAACGTTAGGCTATGGGAAATGGTTAGGCTAGGGAAACGGTCAGACTTGGGGAAAAGGTTGGAATAGGTGAAAGGTTAGGCCAAGGGAAAAGGTTAGGCCAGGGGAAAAGGTTAGACTATGGGATAGGCTAGGGTAGGGGAAAAGGTTAGGCAGGGGAAAAGCTTAGGCCAGGGGAAAAGGGGAAAGATTTTAGGCTAAGGGAAAAGGTTAGGCTAGTGGAAAAGGTTAGGCTAGGGGAACAGGTTAAGCTGGGGGAAATGGTTAGGTTAGGAGAAAAGGTTAGGATAGGGGAAAAGGTTAGGCTACTGGAAAAGATTTGCCTAAAGGAAAAGGTTAGGCCGGGTGAAAAGGTAATACAAGGGGAAAAGTTAAGGATAGGGGAAAAGGTTAGGCCAGGGGAAAAGGTTAGGACAAGGGAAAAGTTCTAGGCTAGAGGAAAAGGTTAAGTCTAGGAAAAATTTAGGCTATTGGAAAAAGTTAGTCTATGGGAAAAGGTTAGGCTATGGGAAATGGTTAGATTAGGAGAAAAGGTTAGAATAGGGGAAAAGGTTAGGCTGGAGTAAAGGTTAGACTAAGGGATAAGGTTAGGCTAAGGGAAAAAGTTAGGCCAAGGGAAAAGGTAAGGTCAGGGAAAAGGTAAGGCCAAGGGAAAAGCTTAGGCTAGGAGAAACGTTTAGGCAAGGTGAAAGGTTTGGCTAGGGGAGAGGTTAAGCTAGGGGAAAATATTAGAAGAGGGGAAAAATTAAGGCTAGGGGAAAGGGTTAGGCTAGACAAAAAGGCTATGCTAAGCGAAAAGGTTAGGCTAAGGGAAAAGGTTAGGCCAGGAAAAAGGTTAGATGAAGGGAAATGTTTAGGCTAAGGTAAATGGTTAAGATAGGGGAAAAGTTTAGGCTAGGGAAATAGGTTAAGCTAGTGGAAAAGGTCAGGCGAGAGGAAGGGTTAGTTTATGGGATAAGGTTAGGGGAAAAGGTTAGGTCGGGGAAAGGTTAGGCCAAGGGGAAAACATTAAGCTGGGGTAAAAGGTTAGTTTAGGGGTAAAGGTTAGGCTAGGGGAAAAGGTTAGGCCAGGGGTAAAGGTTAAGGTAGGGGAAATGTTTTAGGCTAGGGAAAAGGTTAGGCCTGGGAAAAAGTTAGGCTATGGGAAATGGTTAGTTTAGGGGAAAAGATTAGGATAGGGGAAAAGGTTAGGCTAGTGGAAAAGGTTAAACTAAGGGAAACGGTTAGTCTAAAGGAAAGGTTAAGCCACGAGAAAAGGTTAGGTCAGGGAAAAGGTTAGGCTAGGGGAAAAGTTTAGGTCAGGGGAACGGTTAGGGAAGTGGAAAAGGTTAGGACAGGGGAAAACGTTAGGCTGGGGAAATAGGCTATGGGAAATGGTTTGGCTAGGGGAAAAGGTTAGGTCAGGGAAAAGGTTAGGCTAGAAGAAAAGGTTGGGCTGAAGAAAAGGTTAAGCTATGGGAAATGATTAGGCTAGGGGAAAAGGTTAGGAAAAGGGAAAAGGTTAGGTTATGGGAAATGGTTAGGCTAGGGAAAGGGTCAGGCTGGGGGAAAAGTTTAGGCTAGGGGTAAAGGTTAGGCCAGGGAGGAGGGTAGGCCAGGGAAAGGGTTAGGCTAGGGGAAAGGTTACGCTACCGAAAATGTTAGGCAAGGTGTACAGTTTAGGTTAGGGGAAAGATTAGGCTAGGGAAAAGGTTAGGCCAGGGGACTAGGTTAGGCCAGGGGAAAAGTTTAGGCTAAGGGAAAATCTTAGGCTAAGGGAAAAGTTAGGTTTGGGAAAGGTTAGGCTAGGGGAAAAGGTTAGGAAATGGAAAAGGTTAAGCTAGGGGAAAAGGTTAGGCCAGGGGAAACGGTTAGCCTGGGGAAAAGATTAGGCCAGAGGAAACAATTAGGCTAGGGGAAAAGGTTAGGCCCGGGAAAACCTTAGGCCATTGGAAAAGGTTAGAGCAGGGGAAAAGTTTAGGGCAGGGGAAAATGTTATGTAGGGGAAAAGGTTAGGCCAGGGGAAAAAGTTAGGCTACGAGAAAAGTTTAGGCTATGGAAAAAGGTTAGGCTAGGACAAAAGGTTAGGCGAGTGGAAAGATTAAGCTATGTGAAAAGGTTAGGCAAGTTGTAAAGTTTAGGTTAGAGGAAATGTTACGCTAGGAGAAAAGATTAGGCCATGGGAAAAGGTTAGGCTATGAGAAAAGATTAGGCTAGGCCAAAAGGTTAGGTGAAGGGAAAGGTTAGGGTAAGGGAAAAGGTTAGGCAAGGTGTAAAGTTTAGGTTAGGGGAAAGGTTAGACTAGGGAAAAGCTTAGGCCAGGGTAAAAGGTTAGGCCATGGGAAAAGTTTAAGGTGGGGAATAGGTTATGGTAGGGGAAAAGATTAGGCAAGGGGGAAAGGTTAGGCTAGCTGAAAGGTTAGGCCAGGGGAAAGGTTAGCCTATGGGAAAAGGTAAGGCTAGGTGTAAAGGTCAGGCTAAGGGAAAAGGATAGGCCAAGGGAAAAGGCTGGGCGTGGAAAAACGTTAAGCTATGTGAAAATGTTAAGGTAGTTGAAAAATGATAGGGTAAGGTGGCAAAAAACCTTAGCATGCCCCCACCTATCGCCGCGGGCGGGGGCATCCCCGGAGCTGTAACGTGCACCTTCAATAGGGCAGACACTGGCGCCAGCAGTGTGACCAGTCTCTCATGTGGGGTGGTCCCACCCTCATTTACTACGGTATTGACCACGTGTATAGCGGCCGGCAGGCGAGCTGTCCAGCCGGCCAGCGGTCGCAGCCCCTCCTGTTAGAGTTGTTCCTTTAGTAACCCATTTTTCCTTTCTACTAAACCTGCGGCTTGTGGATTGTAGGGGAGGTGGTACCTCCATTCGACATTATTCTCCTCTGCCCAGCAGTGGACCTCCTGACCTGTAAAGTGACTCCCTTGATCACTCTCAATCTGATGGGGCATCCCATACATTCCTGCAAGCTTCTCCAATCCTGCTATGGTGTAGTACTGAGTTGTCCTCTTGCTGAGAAAGGCCTGCATGACCTCAATTGCTGTGTCCACACAAGATAGGACGTACCGGCTCCCTTGGCTAGGGGTAAGCGGCCCAATATAGTCTACTTGCTATGCTCGCACTGCAAGTGCCCCTCTTTGAATATAACCTGACGCAATGGGTAGTTGCCTGGGCCTTTTCCGGGCGCATACAGGACAGGTGTCCACTGCGGCTTGTGACTGTGCTAGGCTCATCGGGAGGCCTGCCCCTTTGGCTACTTGCCATGCCATCTTCGCGCCCCTATGCCCGGTCTTATGGTGTACCCAGTCTGCTAGGTCGTCCACAGTCCTGGCCAGGTGGGATTATACTTGGGCTAGTGCGTCGGCCTCCATATTCCCTGGGGGTGAATGTCACAGATGGGCTGAGACATGATATACAGTGAGGTTCTTGGGGTTCACATGTCTTCGCATATCTCCCTGCCCCACAGGTCCTGGTTACCCACGTTCCATCCGTCAGTTGCCCATTGGGCCAGCCAGGTGGTTAGGCCCCTATACACTGCCCAACTATCTGAGCATACCGTGAGGAGCCACAGCTCATTGGTTACCACTAGCCATACTGCCCGCAGCTCAGCCCATTGACTGCTGGCCGCCACCCCAGCCCCCTCCATCCAAATAGTATCGGTAAGGGGCTGAACGGCAACAGCGGTCCAGTGGGCAGTATTGCCCCAGCTGGACCCGTCTGTGTACCAGACCTCCTGCGGAATTGGCCCAACCCCTTCTTAAATATTGTCCGGCCTCGGGGGTTGTTCTGGAATATGACCCATGTCTTACAAGGAAGTCACTGGCCCTAATAGGGCGTGCAACTCGGCCTTCATGGAGCTGGCTGAGAAGGTAGCCCTTTGTTGCAGATACGCATGCTATTTGCACAGGGTAGGTGTCTGTGCCACAGCCGACTTCAGTCGGTCAAACAGTCCCTTGATCCACCCCTTGATGGGATACACAGTCCGCACCATGACAGGGACTGTATTCGTAAGGGACTCTACCTGTTGAACTGCGTTATACACTGCTAGTAATTGTTCAATGGGTGAGTACCTGCTTTCCGCCCCCTTCCATAAATGGGACCAGAATCTGATCGGGATGGTGGCTCCCGCCTGCTGCTGCTACAGGCCCCACCCAAACCCATCCGGGTAAATGCTGATGTCCAGCGTCATGGGGGTCAGGCGTTCTGGGGCCTGCAGCGCCTGAGCTTGTCCGGCCAGCAGTTTGGCCTTTTCAAACGCCTCCTGAGCCTCTACTGTCCACTCCCAGCCTGCCCCTTTATGCACCAAGCAGTACAACGTCCTCAAGCACTGGGCTAGGTGAGGAATATACGACCTCCAGTATACCACCAGGCCCAGGAACACGTGCAATTCCTTAACGCTACGTGGGGGCCCTTGTGCGCGTATCTTATCTATAGCTGCCCCTGGCATTAGGCGACTCTTACCTGACCAGGTGACCCCCAAGAATTGGACTAAGGACGCCAGTCCCTGCACCTTGTCAAGGTTTATCGCCCATCCTCGTTCCTGGAGGTGCGCTATCAGTAGCTTCAGGCAGGCCTGCAAGGCAGTGGCATCCATACCAGTTAGCATAACATCGTCAATATAATGAAATTGGGTGACTCCCTCTGGGAGAGGGTGCCCCTTTTCCAGATCACACACTATAAGTCCATGGCAGATGGTAGGGCTGAGAATAAACCCTTGCGGTAACATGGTGAAGGTCCACTGTCGTCCTTCCCAGGTGAATGCAAATTGATTCTCAGGAGCTGCCTGAATGGGCACACTAAAAAATGCGTTAGCAAGATCCAGCACCATGTGAATGGTTCCCGGTGTAACACCACATCCTCCAGTACACTCATGATGCTCGGCACTGCCGAGTGCATCTCCAGTACTACCTTATTCAATTCCTGGTAGTCTACTGTCATACGCCATGACCTGTCCATTTTTCGGACCGGCCGCACAGGGCTATTGAAAGGAGACTGTGTGGACCTTATGATCCCTGCCTCCTCCAACACCCTTACTGTCTGTGAGATATCCTCCTTCCCACCAGGGAGCTGATACTGCTGGGTATTGACCACTCGGCGGGGCGCTGGGAGCCATACGGGTTCCCATTTCGCACTCCCTCTCAGTACAGTCTTAATCACTCGCACTCGCAAGTGGAACTCCCCAGCGGTAGTCTGTAGAGTCTGCCCTGCCAGAATATCCACCCCTAATATGTTTTCTGGTTCGGGGGATATATGCACTACATATTCCTTAGGACAGGTCCTCCCCACGCTCATCCACAATGGGGTTCGTTTTACTTGGATCCCCTTACCCCCATAGCCATCAATAGTCATCCAGAATCCCGAGTGTCGCTCCAGGTTTCCGTGTATGAGGGTACATTCTGCACCAGTATCCACCAGGACCCATGTCTGATCCCGGTTATGGGGCCCCCAATGGATGGTCAGGGCAACATAGGACCTCCGGTCACCCCCAGTGGCCCATACCCTGGGGCGACCTCAGCCCCACCCCTAGTCTAGGGGGGCTGGTGCCACCCAACCATCATCCAATTCCTCTATGATCCCCCTTTTTGATTCGCAGCTTCCCTCTGTTTCCCCCCTGGGAGGGGCAGTTGGGATCCTGCGGAACTGCTGTTCCGGTCTCTAGTCCTTCCATAACTTTAAGAGAACCTCATTTGGTTGTCCGTCAATCTGTGCTTTATCTATCCCTGCTTGCACCAGATCATACCATACTTGCTTACGTGTCACGCAAACAGGACCCTGTTCCCTGGAGCACTTGGCACCCGACCGGGTCCCACCCGACCGGGCCCTATCTGCCGACTTATCCCGTGTCACAAACCGCACTCGCTCATGGCCCTTTTCTGTCTCCCCTAGATTGGCTATCACTTCTCCCACATCATAGACATCTTGTCCCACCATGGGGCTCAGCAAGGATATGAAGGACCCATGCCATTCCCATGGAGCGCTTGACAAAAGCTTATTCTTCATCCCCACTGTAAAGACAGCCTGGTTGGGCCCGTGGAAAGTGGCGGCATATACCACCTGCCTCATCCCCAATTGGGAAAAGCTATCTCCTTCTGTGTCCCACTGCCACATCAACCAAGCGGCTATTGTTTCACGCGGATGCTGTTTAAAAGGCTTGGCGAGCTTGATAAGCTCAGCCACCGTGTACTCCCGAATGCTCATTTTCTCCATCATGGGCCCTCCCCCGGGGACCCCATCTGGGAGCAATTGCTCTGTCAGCACTTTCCGCTGGAGCAGAGGACGGACCTGCACTCTACAGCATCGTATCCGGTCCTCCTCCTCACTCTCTGCCTCCCAAGGCTTCCAGATCTTTGCATCCCCCAACCATACAAATCTAAATGCTAAATTCTCTAACTTCATTCCCTGCTCCCCCAGCCTTTCTGGTAATCCAGAGGCTAGCAGGGTGGTAAATGCACACATGTCCCCTTCCCGGACCAGCTTGTCTCATCTCTGAGCTATTTCTCCCTCTAGTACATTACCCCAGGCCTCTGCCCGCATTTGCACCTCCACTATCATCCAAGCAGCCCAAAAGAGGGACCAGGCCGCAGCCGCAGCCCCTCGGCACCATTCTTTCAACTGGGACATCCCCGCTGCCTCCATCAGGAGGCTTACTAACTCAGTGGGGATCTGGGCCTCTGTCACCAGGGCCGAATTGGTGGCTATCCGTAAAGTTACCAACAGTGGCCAACCCACCACAGCAGCCATCCTTTTCCCTTCTTTCCCAACTAGGGCATCCCCGGCCTCTGCCAGTAGCCTTTCCAAGCCCGCGGAAGTCTTGGGAACCTCTCAGTACTCCTGTGGGGGCCCGCACACATCTAAGACATGAGCTACCCCACCCCACATTGATGTGGACGGCCATTCCGGAATTTGCCCCGGTGAGGTTCCTCCCCCACCAGATCCCATTTCTTCGGTATCCTGCCGACTATGCCAATTGTACCGGGATGGACCGGAGCCTGCGTAGACTGCCCATCCCCCATATATTGATATTAATGGAATACCGAAGAAAGAGGTGGATAAGGCCAGGTTGGTAGTTTAGAGTGGAACGCGGGTGGGAGGGCTTACCCACAGAACAGTCCATGGCAGCCGGCGGACTTGGAGAGATCACACCGCACCCTCCCCCTGCATAAACTACCTTATATCCCCTCTGATGAGCCAAGAACAAAGGGCAGCCCAGTATAGGGGGTGCGGGGGAGGCATTGGCCACCTGGCTCGATACTCCCTTACCGATATCTCTGGGGCCCCAAGATTTGCGAGGCGGTATGTCCTTGGCAGTCGTTAATCATATGATGTTGTTACTGTCATGGGGCCTCCTTCCTCCGGCAGGTCCGTCTTCCTCCCACACAGAGATGGTACTACGCTGGCGTTGTGCAATTAATGAGGCAGGATGGAGCGGGGGTCGGCCTTGACTGCGCTAACCCAAATGTTTCCCAAGGAGTCTGACCATACACCAAGGGAAAAGGTTAGGCTAGGGGTCAGGTTAGGCTATGAGAAATGGTTAGGCTAGGGGAAAACGTTAGGCTAAGGAAAAGGTTAGGCCATGGGAAAAGGTTAGGCAAGGAGAAAAGGTTAGGCTAGGGAAAAAATTAAAGCTTGGGGAAAATGTTAGGCTAAGGGAAAGGTTAGGCTAGGTGTGAATGGTAGGTAAGGAGAAAGGTTTAGGTTAGTGGACAAGGTTGGGCTAGAGGAAAGGGTTAGGCTGGGGGAAAAGTTAGGCTGGGGAAAAGATTAGGTCGGGGAAAGGATAGGCTAAGGGAAAAGGTTAGGCCAGGGGAAAAGGATAGGCCAAGGGCAAAGGTTAGGCAAGGAGAAAAGGTTAGGCTAAGATAAAGATTAAGCTATGGGAAACGGTTAGGCCAGGAGAAACGGTTAGGTGAGGGGAAACGTTTAGGTGAGGGGAAATATTAGGGGTAAAGGTTAGGCTAGGGGAAAGGTTTGGCAAAGGGAAAGGTTATTCTAGGAGTAAATGTTAGGTTAGGAGAAAAGCTTAGGCTAGGGGAAGGAGGCTGGGGGAAAAGGTTAGGTTATGGGAAAAGATTAGGCAAGGTAAATGGGTTAGGCCAGGGAAAAGGTAGGGCTAGGTGAAAAGATTAGGTGAGGGGAAAAGCTTAGGCCAGGGAAAAGCTTAGGCTAATGGAAAGGGTTATGCTAGAGGAAAAAGTTTTGCTAGAGGAAAAGGTTATGCTAGGGGAAAAGGCTAGGTCAGGGAAAAGGACACGCCAGGGAAAAGGTTAGGGGAAAGGATAGGCTAGAGGAAAGGTTAGGGGATAGGTTGGGCATGGGGAAAAGTTTTGGCCAGGGAAAAGGTTTGGTCAGGGAAAAAGGTTAGGCCAGGGGAAATGGGTAGGCTGGGGAAAAGATCAGGCTAAGGGAAAAGGTTAGGCTAAGGGAAAAGGTTATTCCAGGGGAAAAGGTTAGGTCAGGGAAAAGGAGAGGCCACGGGAATTGGTTAGTCTAGGCAAAAAGGTTAGGCTAGGGGAAAGGTTAGGCTAAGGGAAAGATTAAGCTAGGTGTAAATGTTAGGTGAGCAGAAAGGTTGAGGTTAGTGGACAAGGTTAGGCTAGGTGAAAAGGTTAGTCTAGGGGAAAAGGTTTGTCTAGGGGAAAGGGTTAGGGTGGGGAAAAGCTGAGGCCAGGGGAAAAGGTTAGGCCAGGGAAAAAGGTTAGGCCAGGGGAAAGGGTTAAGCTAGGGAAAAATGTAAGGCTATGGGAACAGGTTAAGCCAGGGAAAAGCTTAGGCCAGGGAAAATGTTAGGCCAGGAGAAAAGCTTAGGCTAGTGGAAAGGGTTAGGCTAGGAGGAAAGGATAGGCCAGGGGAAAAGGTTAGCCCAGGGGAAAAGGTTAAGTTAGGTGAAAAGGTTAGGCTAGGGGAAAAGGTTAGGCTAGGTGAAAAGGTTAGGCTAGGGGGAAAGATTAGGCCAGGGGAAAAGGTCAAGGTAGGTGAAAAGGTTAGGCTAGGATAAAGGTTAAGCTAGGGGTCAGGTTAGGCTACGGGAAAAGGTTAGGCCAAGGGAAAAGCTTAGGCCAAGGGAAAAGGCTACACCGAAGGAAAACGTTACTCTATGGGAAAAGGTTAGGTTAGAGGAATAGATTAGGCTGGGGAAAGATTAGGATAGGGGAAAGGCTAGTAGAAAACATTAGGCTAGGTGAAAGGGTTAAGCTAGGGGAAAACATAAGGCTCAGGGAAAAGGTTAGGCAAGGGGAAAAGGTTAGGCCAGGGGAGAAGTTTAGGCCAGGAGGAAGTGTTAGGCCAGAGGAAACCTTTAGGCCAGGGGAAAAGCTTAGGCTAGGTGTAAATGTTAGGTTAGGGGAAAAGGCTAAGCTAGGCAGGGGGACAAGGTTAGGCTAGGGGAAAGTTAGGCTAGGGGAAAACATTAGGCTAGGGGAGAAGTTTAATCGAAGGGAAAAGGTTAGGCTAGGGGAACGGGGTAGGCCAGGAGAAAAGCTTAGGCTAGGGGAAAAGGTTAGGCCAGGGAAGAGCTTAGGCCAGGGGAAAAGGTTAGTCCAGGGGAAAAGGTTAGTCTAGGGAAAAGGTTAGACCAGAGAAAAAGGTTAGGCCAGGGGAAAAGGTTAGGTCATGGAAAAGCTTAGGCCAAGGGAAAAACTTAGGCTGGGGAAAAGGTTAGGCTAGGGAAAAAGGTTAGGTCAGGTGAAAAGGTTAGGCTAGGGGAAAAGGTTAGGCTGGGGGAAAAGGTCAGGCTAGGGGAAAAGGTTAGGCAAGGGGAAAAGGTTAGGGTTGGGGAAAGGTTAGGCTAGGGGAAGAGGTTAGGCTAGGGGAGAAGGTTAGGTCGTGGAAAAGCTTAGGCTAAAGGAAAAGCTTAGACCAGGGGAAAAGGTTAGGCTAGGGGAAAAGGTTAGATCAGGTGAAAAGGTTAGGCTAGGGGAAAGGGTTAGGCTAGGGGAAAATATTAAGCTAAGGGAGAAGGTTACGGTAGGGAAAAGGTCTGGCTAGGGGAAAGGTTTAGTCTGGGAAAAGGTAAGGCAGGAGGAGAAGGTTAGGCCAGGAGAAAAGCTTAAGCTCGGGGAAAAGGTTAGGGTTGGAGAAAGGTTAGGCTAGGGGAAAAGGTTAGGCTAAGGGACAAGTTTATACCAGGGGAAAAGCTTAGGCCAGGGGAAAAGTTTAAGTCAGGGAAAAGGTTTGGCCAGAGGAAAAGGTTAGAATAGGGGAAAAGATAAGGCTAGGCAAAGAGGTCAGGCTAGGCAAAAAGGTTAGGCTAGGGGAAGATGTTAGAATATGGGGAATGTTAAGGCTAGGGGGAAAGGTTAGGCTAGGATAAAAGGCTAGGCCAGGGGAAGAGGTTAGGCTATGGGAGGATAAGCCGGGGGGGAGTTTAAGCTGAGGAAAAGGTAATGCTAGCTAAAAAGGTTAGGCAAGGGGAAAATGTTAGGCCAAGTGAAAAGGCAAGTCTTGGGGCAAAGGTTAGAACAGGGAAAAGGTTAGGCCAGGGGAAAAGGTTAAACTGGGGGAAAAGCTTAAGCCACAGGAAAGGTTTAGGCCAGTGGAAAAGGTTAGGGGCAAAGGTTAGGCTGGGAGAAATGTTATGCTAGGGGACGTGTTAGGCCAGGGGGAAGCTTAGGCCAGGGGAAAAGTTTAAGCCAGGGAAAAGTTTAAGCCAGGGAAAAGGTTAGGCCAGAGGAAAAGGTTAGGCCAGGGGAAAAGCTTAGGCTACTGGAAAGGGTCAGGCTAGGGGAAAAAGTCAGGCTATTGGAAATGGTTAGGTTAGGGGAAAGGCTAGGCATGGGCAAAGGTTAGGCTACGGGAAAAGGTTAGGCAATGTTTAAATATTAGCTTAGGGGAAAAGGTTAGGTTAGGAGAAAGCATTAGGCTAGCGGAAAGGTTGGGCTAGGGGAAAAGGTTAGAAGAGGGGAAAAGTTAAGGCTAGGGGAAAAAGTTAGGCTAAGCAAAAAGGTTAGGCTATGGGAAAAGATTAGGTTCTAGGAAAGGTTAGACTATGTGTAAAGGTTAGGTGAGGGGAAAACCTGAGGCTAGGGGAAAAGGTTAGACCAGGGGAAAAGATTAGACCAGGGGAAAAGGTTAGACCAGGGGAAAGATTAGGCTAAGCAAAAGGTTCGGCAAGGGCAAGGTTAGGCTAGGGGAGAAGGTTATCGTAGTGGAAAAGGTTTGGCTAGGGGAAAAGGTTAGACTATAGGAAAAAGGTTAGGCCAGGGAAAAGCTAGGCCAGGGAAAAATGTTGGGCTGGGGATAAGGTTAGGCCAGGCAGGGGAAAAGGTTAGGCAGGGGGAAAAGGTTAGGCTAGGGGAAAAGGTTAGGTTTAGGGAAAAGGTTAGGCCAGGGGAAAGGGTTAGGCCAGGGGGGGGAAAGGTTAGGCCAGGGGAAGGGTTAGGCCACGGGAAATAGGCAAGGGGAAGAGGTTAGGCCAGGGGAAAAGGTAAGGCTTGGGGAACAGGTAAGGCTAGGGGAAGGATTAGGTTAAGGGAGAGGTTAGACTAAGGGAAAAAATTAGGCTAGGGGAAAAGGTTAGGCCAGGGGAAACGGTTAAGCTAGGGGAAAAGGTTGGGCTAGGTGTAAATGTTAGGTTAGAGGAAAAGGTTAGGCTAGGGGAAAGAGGCAGGGGGAAAAAGTTAGGCTAGGAGAAAGATTAGATCAGGGGAAACATTAGGCTAGGGGAAACCATTAGGCTAGGGGAGAGGTTTAGGCTAGGGGAAAAGCTTAGGCCGGGGAAAAGGTTAGGCCACGGGAAAAGGAAAGGCTAGGGGAAAATGTTAGGCTCAGGGAAAAGGTTAGGCAAGGGGAAAACAGGCCAGGGGAAAAGGTTAGGTCATGGAAAGGCTTAGGCCAGGGGAAAAAGTTATGCAGGGAAATGTTTAAGCCAGGGAAAAGGTTAGGCCAGGGGAAAAGGTTAGGCCAGGGGAAACGTTTAAGCCAGGGAAAAGGTTAGGCCAGGGAAGAGCTTAGGTCATGGGAAAAGGTTAGGCCACAGGAAAAGTTTAAACCTGGGAAAAACCTATGCTAAGGGAAAAAGTTAGGCCAGGGGAAACGGTAAGGCCAGGGAATAGCTTAGGTCAGGAGAAAAGGTTAGGCCAGAGGAAAAGTTTAAACCTGGGAAAAACATATGCTAGGGGAAAAAGTTAGGCCAGGGGAAACGGTAAGCCCAGGGAATAGCTTAGGCCAAGGAAAATCTTAGGCCAGGAGAAAAGCTTAGGCTACTAGAAAGGGTCAGGCTAGGGGAAAAGGTCAGGCTTTTCGGAAAAGGTTAGTCCAGGGGAAAAGGTTAGGCCTGGGGAAAAGGTCAGGCCACGGAAAAAGGTTATCAGTGAAAAGGTTAAGCTAGGGTAAATGGTTAGGCTAGGGGAAACGGTTAGGTTAGAGGAAAGGTTAGGCTAGGGGAAAAGTTAGGCCAGGGACAAACTTAGGCTAGGGCCAATCTTAGGCCGGGGAAAAGCTTCGGCTACTGGAAAGGGTCAGGCCAGTGGAAAAGGTTAAGACCGGGAAAAAGTTTAAGCTAGGGGAAATGGTTAGGCTAGGGAATAAGGTTATGGGAAATGCTTAGGCTAGGGGAAAGGTTAGGCTAGGGGAAAAGGTTAGGCTAGGGGAAAGATTAGACATGAGCAAAGGTTAGGCTACAGGAAACGGTTAGGCAACGTTTAAAGATTAGGTTAGGGGAAAGGTTAGGTTAGGAGAAAGCATTAGACAAGCAGAAAGGTTGGGCTAGGGGAAAAGGTTACAATAGGGGAAAAGCTAAGGCTAGAGGAAAAAGTTAGGCTAGGCTTTGGGAAAAGGTTAGGCAAGGGGAAAAGTTTTATCCAGGGTAAAGGTTACTGTTTGAGAAAAGGTTTGGCCAGGGGAAAAGGTTAGGCTCTAGGAAAGGTTAGGCTAGGTGTAAATGTTAGGTTAGGGGAATTAGCTGAGGCTAGGGGAAAAGGTAAGGCCAGGGGAAAAGGTTTGGCTGGGAAAAGGATAGGCTATGGTAAATGGTTAGGTTAGGGGAAAAGGTTAGGCAAGGGGAAAAGGTTAAGCTAGAGGGAAAAGTTAGACCGGGGAAAAGGTTACGCAAGGGGAACAGGTTAAGCTAGGCGAAAGATTAGGCTAGGCAAAAAGTTCAGGAAGGGGAAAACATTAGGCCAGGGGAGAAGGTTACAGTAGGGGAAAAGGGTTGGCTATGGGAAAAGCTTAGGCCAGGAGAAAGGTTTAGGCCAGAGAAAAGCTTAGACCAGGGGAAACGGTTAGGCCTGCACAAAAGTTTAGGTTAGGGGAAAAGGTTAGGCCAGGGAGAAGGTTGGGCTTGGTGTAAATGTTAGGTGAAGGGAAAAGATTAAGCTAGGGGAAAGAGTTAGGCAAGGGGGAAAGGTTAGTCTAGGGGTAAAGGCTAAGCCTGGGAAAAATGTAAGGCTAGAGGAAAAGGCTAGCCTAGGGGAAAGGTTAGACTAGGGGAAATGTGAAGCTGCCAAAAACAGGCTAGAGGAAAAGGTTAGGCTAGGAGAAAAGGATAAGCTGGGGCAAAGGTTAGGCTGGGGAAAAGGTTAGGCCAGGGCAAAGGGTTAGACCAGGGGAAAAGGTTAGGCTGGGGAAAAGCTTAGGCCAGGGGAAAAGCTTAGGCCAGGGGAAAAGGTTTAGCCAGGGGAAAAGGTTAAGCTAGGGGAAAAATTAGGCTAAGGGAGAGGTTAGGCTAAATGAAAACATTAGGCTAGGGGAATTGTTTAGGTTGGGGAAAAGGTAAGGCTAGAGAAAAAGGTTAGGCCAGGGAGAAAGTTACGTCAGGGGAAAAGGTAAGCCTAGGTGAAAAGGTAAGGCTTGGGGAAAACATTAGGCTCAGGAAAAAGTTTAGGCAAAGAGAAAAGTTTAGGTGAGGTGAAAAGTTTCGGCCAGGAGAAAAGGTTAGGCCAGGGGAAAAGGTAAGGCCGGGGGAAAAGAATTGGCCAAGGGGAAATGGTTAGGCTAGGGGAAAAGGTTAGCCCAGGGAAAAGGTTAACTTGGGGGGAAAAGTTAGGTTCAGTGAAAAGGTTAGGTTAGGTGAAATGGTTAACCGAAGGGAAAGTTTAAGTTAGATGAAAAGGTTACGTTAGTTGAAAAGGTTAAGCTTGGGGAAAAGGTTAGGCAGGGGGGAAAGGTTAGGCTAGGGGAAAAGGTTATGCTAGCAGAAAAGGTTAGGTTAGGGGAAAAAGTTAGGTTAGGGGAAAGGTTAAGCCAGTGGAAGAGGTTAGGCAAGGGGAAAAGTTTAGGCTGGGGAATATCTTAGGTCAGGGAAAAAGGTTTAGCAGGGAAAATGATAGGCCAAAGGAAAAGGTTAGTCTAGGGGAAACGGGTAGATGAGGGGAAGGATTGGGCTAGGGAAGAGGTTAGGCTAAGGGAAAACATTATGCTAGGGGAAAAGTTTAGGTTACTGGAAAAGTTTTAGGCTAGGGGAAGAGGTTAGGTTGTGGGAAATGGTTTAGATTATGGGAAAAGGTTAGGTTAGGGGAAAAGGCTATGATTGGGGAAAATGTTTGGCCAAAGGAAAAGGTTAGGCTAGTGGAAAAGGTTAGGATAGGGGAAAAGATAGGTGAGGGGAAAGGTTAGGCTATGGGAAAAAGTCCGGTTAGGTGTAAAGATTAGTTTAGGGGAAAAGGTTAGGCTATGGGAAGTGGTTGGGTTAGGGAGAAGGTTAGGCTGGGGGCAAAGGCTAGACTAGTGGAAAAGGTTAGGCTAGGGGAAAAGGTTAAGCTAAAGGAAATAGGCCAGAGGAAAAGGATTGGCCAAGAGGAAAAGGTTAGGGTAGGGGAAAAGGTAGGCGAGGGGAAATTGTTAGGCAAGGGGAAAAAGTTAGGCCAGGGGAAAAAGTTAGGCCAGGGGAAAAGGTTAGGTTAGGTGAAAAGGTTAGGTTAGGTGAAAAGGTTAAGCTAGGGGAAAAGTTTAGGTTTGGTGAAGAGGTTAGGCCAGGAGAAAAGGTTAAGCTATGGGAAAAGGTTAGGCAATGGGGAAAACTTAGGGAGAAAGCATCTCTAGCATGAAGGTCATGTGTTTTGGTCCCAGCCCTGCCCTTTATCTGCTAGGTAGCCCTGGGCACTTCACTTCTCTGTGACTCAGTTACCTCATCTGTAAAATGGGGATTGCGAATGTGAGCCCAGATCGATCAGGGACTGTATCCAATCCAATTGGCTTGTAGTCCACGCACTGCTTAGTAAAGCAACACCTGACACATAGTAAGCACTTAAAAAATACCATCATTATTATTATAAAAGGGTTTGTCCATAGAAACACAAATTCCAAACAGCTTTCCAGTGGGTCTCGTCTCTGGCTTGACTCCCACCCTACCTTCCCATCTTGTCTCAGTTCCCTCCTCCCAGCCCCTACTGCCAGCACGCTGACCCTGGACCCAAGGAACAGTCAGAGCAACCTGGCCCTTCAAAGCAGACCACCACTCTCCCTACCTTCAGAGACCTCCTAAAACCATATCTTCTCCGTGAGGTCTTCCCCAATTAAGACCACCATTTAATAATAATAATGATAATGGTATTTGTTAAGTGATGATGATGGCTTTTCCTCAAGGGACTGGATGTCCAGCAGCTATGTAAGGAATAATTTGCTTTCTAATACAATGGCTACTTAGTCCTCCCCACCCTCACCCCTCAAGACTCACGTGGAGCCCACTCAACTCTTCTCAGAGAAGAATGGGGTAGAGACACTGATGGACAGTATCCTGCAACTAGCTCTATATTGCCAGAAGCCACCAGCACTCACAACAGGGTTTCTTCCCTGGGAAAAGAGAATGGAAAGAGTGACCTACACATACGCACTCATTTTATTTCCCTTTCCAGCTCACCCATGCACTTAGTCCAACCCACTAAGCACTGAAATATTCACATCACAGCAATTAGGTACATATCCTAAAACTCAGATGCTTCCCTTACTTGTATTGTATCATCTAGGTCCACCCCATAAAACTGATGGTGGACCTTGAAAAATGAAAGGGAATTCTTGGAGCATGGAGAAGACAAGAACATCTGAAGGTATTAGGGAGGGAGACACCATAACAAGAGCAGAAAAGTGGGGACGGTATACTGAGGTGGTGAGTCAGAGCTGCAGGGAATGTGTCTGCTAATTCTGTTGCATTGTACTCTCCCAAGCACTTAGTACAAGTACTCTGCACATACTAAGCACTCAATAAGTATAATTGGTTGACTGCAAGAGCGTAGTGTCTCTGAGAACTTCCACAGCTACAGAAAGAGGCAGTTTGAGTGGCAAGTGAACCATCTGAGATGAATTATTAGACCCTTCCCCCCACTAATGATAATAATAGTTATTATGGTATTGTTTAAGCACTTACTATGTGCCAAACACTGTTCTAAGCGCTGGGATAGACACAATGCATTCAGGTTGTCCTATGTGGGGCTCACAGTCTTAATCCCCATTTTACAGATGAGGTAACTGAGGCCCAGGGAAGTTAAATGACTTTCCCAAGGTCACACAGCAGACAAGTGGCAGTGAGATTAGAACCCAGGTCCTCTGACTCCCAAGCCCAAGCTCTTTCCGTTAAGTGACACTACCCATCCTCCCACCCACAACAAGGGGATGACGTTAGGATAGGTGAGGGATGATACCCCCCACAGAACAGTCCTGCAGGCAGGTCACTGGGGAAATTCCTGACCTAGAAGCTCTCCCAGCTAGCAAGCAGAAAGCACCTAGCCAGCTTCACTCTTAACCCTAGACTGCCCCCCACCCCCCTGCACCCGCCCAACTCCCTCAGAGACAGCCACTGAGGAGTTCCATCTCTGGAGGGACTAAGGATGTGAAGCAGTGTGGCTCAGTGGAAAGAGCCTGGGCTTGGGAGTCATAGGTCATGGGTTCGAATCCCAACTCTGCCACTTGTCAGTTGTGCAACTGTGGGCAAGTCACTTAACTTCTCTGTGCCTCAGTTACCTCATCTGTAAAATGAGGATTAAGACTGTGAGCCCCTTGTGGGACAACCTGATTATGTTGTATCTACCCCAGTGCTTAGAACAGTGCTTGGCACATAGTAAGTGCTTAACAAATACCAACATTATTACTGTGACCCTGTGGACAGGTCTGTGGGTTCAGGGAGGATTAACCCATCTGTAGAATTAAGGGTCCTGGATCTTCTCAGCCCCATAGTCAAGCCCGACAGAACCAGTTCCCTCCACAGAGCCTTAGCCCCAGTTTGTAGAACCAGCCTCAGTGCTGAGAGTGATAGGCCGCTCTGCTCACCACCTTCTTCCTCTCCTGCCATAACCTTTATTCATCCACACATGCCCCCATCACCTTCCCTTAGAGATGGAAGCTCAGCTCCTCTGCAGCCTCCCTAAAGAAAGAACAGTCTTCACAGCCAGGTTGTATAAGAAGCTTCTGGTAGGCAAAGTGGCTGGGCCTTCTCTTCCCATCACCAGGACCCCTTAGACATCCACCTCCAGATGGCTCTGAGTTGAGGTTAGGGAGCTCCTGCAAGATCCAGCCTGCTCATTGTGTCTCATGTGGACCACATCCATCCCAACTCATCCCCACACAGCCTCTCACCTACATAGTGGACATACCAGTGGTCTCCCAAAACTTCCAGAGCCCTACTGAAATTGTATTTCTTCTTCAGTAAGCCTTCCCTGACTAAACCTCACATCCTTCCCACACCCAACCCCACCACATACACACGTACACTTTATTTCCCCTTTCAACCCTCCCATGCACTTAGGCACACCAACCAAGCACTGAGCTATACACCCCACAGCTATTAGGTATATATCCTTCTACTTAGATCCCTACCTCACCTGTATTGTATTAATTGGATCCTCCCCATTCAACTGATGCGGGACCTATAAGATTGAATGGAACTCTGGTAGTATGTGGAAGACAACCATATCTTGAAGGTGTAAGGGAAGGAGAACTGAAAAGTGGTACAGGTCTGTTAAGGTGGTGAGTCAGGGCTGCAGCGAACATGTCTGTTAATTCTGTTGTATTATATTCTCCTAACCATGTAGTACAGTGCTCTACACATAGTAAGCACTCAGTACAGACCACTGCTTGATTGCAGGAAGGAAGTGTCTCTTGGAATTTCCACAGCCACACAGAAAGGCTGGAGAACAAAGAGGCAGTTTGAGTGGCCAAGAAGCCTTTTGAAATGGAGTGTTAAGCCCTACCCACTTCCCTCACAGGTACGAATAAGGTCAAGAAAAGAGAAAGATTATACCTCCACATAGCCTGCCAAGGATGCCTTTAGGGAAATTTCCTGGCCCAGAAGAGCCCCTAGTAAGCAAGCCAGAAAGCAGATTCAAAGTTACCCCAAACTCCACACCTCCTTCACCCCCAAAACGTTCCTTTTATCCTCCTAAACTCCACAACCCCTCACATCAAAACCAACAAACTCAACTCCAAATACCCTCAGCCTCTGGAGGCTTAAATGGGGTGTGCTAGGATAGGGTAGGGGCCTTTAATTCTACCTTAAGATAGGGTAGGATGGGATAGGGGATAAGGGATAGGATTGGATAGAATAGAGATAGAATAGAGAATAGATATAGAATCTCTAGCATGAAAGGATTTGTCCAGGGAAATACAAATTCCAAACAGCTCTCCAGGGGGTCTCATCTCTGGCCTGACCCCCACCCCACCCTTCTTTCCTGTCTGAGTTCCCTCCTCACATCCCCCACATCCGACCTGCTGACACTGGACCCCAGGAGGAGTCAAAGCAGCCTGGTCCTGTAAAGCACTAAAACCATCACTTTCTCCACCTTCAGAGCCCCCCTAAAATCACATCTCCTCCAAGAAGTCTTCCCCAACTAAGCCCTCATTTCCGCTATTTGTCACAGAATGGAGTGGGAGAAGAGGAAAAGAGCTGATTTGGGTTTTATTTTGGGTATGTGCATTGTGTTTTAATGTTTCATTGCTCCTAACGTGCCTGTCTCTAGTCTTTCTCAGAGCTGGAGAAGGAGGCATAGAAGACTGCAGACAACCTAGTTTTTTTGAGGGGATTGGGGGGCAATCACCGTTTCTATGTCTGAGCCAACAGGACAGACTCATGCTCCCCTTCTCCCCCACACCCACCTCCTGCTCCCTCCATAACTCAGGACTCACTGCAGAGCTTTCCTCTGGGAAGGAGGCAGTATAGTTTGGGTCTAATGGAAGCAAGATGTCACTGCACCTTCTCCACCAGTCCTGACTGAAACACATCTGGAGTTGTGGAACCTGACCTTAAGAGACACATGTGGGTTAGTGAGGGGCCAGATTCCCTCACCCTGCCCTTTGCACTGCCCTCTGCTTCTGTGGCCAAAGCCTTCAGTCCTCCACAGATTCTGCTGTCTCATAGCTGGAGAAGGAGGGGTAGGAGAATGAAGACAACATACGTTTCTTTGGCAGACACCATTTTCCCTCTCCTCCACCAAACATTAAACCTATCATCAGGAGAGGTGAGGTGTATAGGCAGACCACTTTTGGCCACCGACCGCCGACTTTAGCGGCTTATTGGCCGCCGACCGCCGACTCATCCATGCCGAGACCACCCCCCTCTCCCGGAAAGCTGAGCCTTGTCATCGCCCGGACCCTTGGAGCCATTACCTCGTGGGCCCGGGATCTCTGCTCCCCTGGGGCTGAATCGACCACCACAAGGACTCGGGAGCTCTCCTCCCAGGCGGTGGTTCCTTGGGCTGCCTGCCCCCCGTTTCCAGCCTAGCTCTTTAGCAGCCTTTTGGCCTCCGACCGCCGACTTTAGCCGCTTATTGGCCGCCGACCGCCGACTCATCCACGCCGAGACCACCCCCCTCTCCCGGGAAGCTGAGCCTTGTCATCGCCCGGACCCTTGGAGCCATTACCTTCTCTGCTCCCCTGAGGCGCAGCCTCGGCCCACCCGGCCCCGATTCCCGACAAGCCCCCTTTCGCCTACCGCTCGCTGACTCATCTGCGCTTCCTCCCCCTCCACCGGGGAGCTGAGTCTCGGACCGTCCGGATCCGCGCCCGCCTCAGCCTTTCGCAACCTGGACCTCCGCACCCCCGCGCGGGAACTCTGACACTACGGATCTTCGCCCCCACAGACCCCCAGCCACCAGCTTCCAGTCCACCCGCCCCCCCCCCCCGCTCGGGCCCGGGGACATCGCGCTCCCCTTCTCGATCCTGGGGACATTGTGCTCCCCTTCTCGGCCCCAAGGACATTGTGTCCTCGGGGGACATTGTGTCCCCCTGCTCGGGCCCGGGGACATTGTGCTCCCCAACCGCTCCCCCACTCCGCCCGAGGTGGCCATTTTGGGAAGCCCCCACTCTGCCTGAGGCGACCATTTTGGGAAGGCCGCACTCCCTCTTCCCTCTTGAGGTGATTCATCTCTCCCGCCCCCGCCCCGGGCGACGACGTCCTTGTTCTCACCATGTTACCTTACCTTAGCCGCCGCCCACGGCCGCCACCCACCCCGGACAACCTCAGGGTCCCCCCGCCACCACAGGGTTATTTGGTCATGAGCTCTGGGACTCTCTCGGCCGCTGGCCGCTTGACTTTGAGTCTGATCGGATAGGGTCGGCTCGTCCCCCGACCCTGGTCATCGCCTGCTTATTAACACTATTGTAGTGTGCCTTACTGTAGCATGTTGCTATATTAGCGATCTCGCTTGTCATTGTTTATTGCCGTCAGACTTTGAATTTGATCAGGTCGCCCCTTAATCGAGTCTACCTCCGACCCTGATCATCACCCCTTTTATTAACACTACTATATTGTGTCATGTTGCTATATTAGCACTACTGTGTTGTATCATACTGTATCATGTTGCTATATTACCGATTTCGTTTATTACTGTTTATTGTTGTCAGTGCTGCCACCCACGTCTCTGGCCTCGCCATGTCCCTCCTCCCCCCCTCCCCCCTCCCGCCCCTTCCTATCCTCCCCTTGCCCTTCCCCTCTCTCGCTCAGCTCTTTCCCGCTCTCTCCTCTGTCTCCTCCCCTCCTCCCCTCTCCCGCCCTAGAACCCCACTTTACCAGCGCTACCCCTCTTCCCCCTCCCCCTACTCTTCCCCCCACCAAACCCCCTCTTCACCCCCTCCCCCTTCTCTCTTCCCCACCCATGCCCCATCCCAGTCCTCTTGTCCCACCTACACCCCTCATCCCCCTCTCCCCGTCCACGGCCCCGCCACCTGCCTCCCAGCCATCCCCCCCCCCCCCCCCCCCCCTCCCCCCCTCCCCCCCTTGCACCCACAGCTACTTTCAAGTGTGGCCATGGAACCCCCGCTCTATTACAGGCAAGCTACCTTTCATCCATGACCTTTTCCTCTCCCGCTCTCTCTTCCTCCTCGCCCTTTCGGAAACGTGGCTCTCTCCCGAAGACACGGTCTCCGCCTCCGCTCTCTCCAGCGGAGGCCTCTCCTTCTCCCACTCCCCCAGACTCACCGGTAAGGGAGGAGGTGTCGGCTTCCTCCTCTCGCCCCGTTGCCGCTTCCGCACTATCCCTCCTCCCCCCTCCCTCTCCTTCCCCTCCTTCGAAGCCCATATCATTCGCCTCTACCACCCACTCCAGTTACGTGTCGCCGTCATCTATCGCCCTCCCGGTCCCACCTCCGACTTCTTCAACCACCTTGACCCCTTTCTCACCTTCCTTCTCTCCTTCTCTCTGCCCACTCTGATCCTTGGAGACTTCAACATCCATATGGATGTACCCGACGACTCCTCTGCCGCCCGCCTGCTATCCCTCCTCGACTCTGCCGACCTCCTCCTCCACCATACCGCGCCCACTCACCGACTCGGTCACACCCTCGATCTCGTCATCTCCTACCGCTGCACTATCTCCTCCCTCACCAACTCTGAAATCCCTCTCTCTGACCATAACCTTCTCACCTGCCTCATCTCTCACACTCCCTCCCCCTGCAAATCTTCGCTACTGCCCCACAGAGACCTCCGCTCTCTCGATCCCATCCGTCTTTCCAATAGCATCTCTCCTCACCTTGCCGCCCTGTCCTCTCTTCCCACTCTCGACGATCAGGTCTCCGCTCTCAACTCCACCATCTCTACTCATCTCGACTCTCTCGCCCCACTTTCCCTCCGCCGCTCTCGCTCCACTAACCCACAGCCCTGGATCACCTCCTCCGTCCGCCTCCTACGCTCCTATGCTCGAGCTCCTGAGCGCTGCTGGCGAAGGTCCAAGCACCAAGCCGACCTCACACACTTCAAATTTATCCTTTCCTGCCTTAACTCTGCCCTCTCCTCCGCCAGGCAAAGCTTCTTCTCCTCCCTCATCGACACCCATGCCCGTCACCCCCGCCGATTGTTCCGGACCTTTAACTCTCTCCTTAGGCCCCCTGTTCCTCCCCCTCCCCCATCTCTCACCCCCAATGATTTGGCCACCTATTTCCTCACGAAAATCAACACGATCAGGTCTGAGCTCCCCAAAGTCACCCCTCCGCCTCTCCCTCCCCCCACCAACCCCCTCCCTACTTTCCCATCCTTCCCTGCAGTATCCTCAGAGGAGATCTCCTCCCTCCTCGCAAGTGCCACCCCCTCCACCTGCGCCTCGGACCCCATTCCCTCTCACCTCTTAAAACCATCGCCCCTGCCCTCCTACCTTCATTAGCTTCTATTTTTAACCACTCAATCTCCAAGGGCTCCTTCCCCTCTGCCTTCAAACATGCCCACGTCTCCCCCATCCTAAAAAAAACCCGCTCTTGACCCCACTTCCCCCTCCAGTTATCGTCCTATCTCCCTTCCTTTCCAAAATCCTAGAACGAGTCGTCTACAATCGATGCCTAGAATTCCTTAACTCCCATTCTCTCCTAGACCCCCTCCAATCTGGCTTCCGTCCCCTCCACTCTACCGAGACTGCTCTCTCTAAGGTCACCCATGACCTCCTTCTTGCCAAATCCAATGGCTCCTACTCCATTCTAATCCTCCTTGACCTCTCTGCTGCCTTTGACACTGTCGACCATC
The DNA here is from genome assembly GCF_004115215.2 of Ornithorhynchus anatinus. Lineage (NCBI taxonomy): Eukaryota > Metazoa > Chordata > Mammalia > Monotremata > Ornithorhynchidae > Ornithorhynchus > Ornithorhynchus anatinus. Next base: position 902,719 of record NW_024396937.1, on the reverse strand, counting down.
CCCTCCTCCTCCATACCTTATCTCACCTTGGCTTCACGGACTCTGTCCTCTCCTGGTTCTCCTCTTACCTCTCTGGCCGGTCATTCTCGGTCTCCTTCGCTGGAGCCTCCTCCCCCTCCCATCCTTTAACTGTTGGAGTTCCTCAAGGGTCAGTTCTTGGCCCTCTTCTGTTCTCCATTTACACTCACTCCCTTGGTGAACTCAATCGCTCTCACGGCTTTGACTACCATCTCTACGCAGATGACACGCAGATCTACATCTCCGCCCCTGTCCTCTCCCCCTCCCTTCAGGCTCGCATCTCCTCCTGCCTCCAGGATGTCTCCACCTGGATGTCGGCCCGCCACCTAAAAGTCAACATGAGCAAGACTGAGCTCCTCATCTTCCCTCCCAAGCCCGGTCCTCTCCCAGACTTCCCTATGGCACGACCATCCTTCCCGTCTCTCAGGCCCGCAATCTTGGTGTCATCCTTGACTCGTCCCTCTCGTTCACCCCACACATCCTATCCGTTACCAAGACCTGCCGGTTTCACCTCTACAATATCGCCAAGATCCGCCCTTTCCTCTCCACCCAAACGGCTACCTTACTATTACGTGCTCTCGTTATATCCCGGCTAGACTACTGTGTCAGCCTTCTCTCTGACCTCCCTTCCTCCTCTCTCGCCTCGCTCCAGTCAATTCTTCACTCCGCTGCCCGGCTCATCTTCCTGCAGAAACGATCTGGGCATGTCACTCCCCTTCTTAAACAACTCCAGTGGTTGCCTATCAACCTCCGCTCCAAACAAAAACTCCTCACTCTAGGCTTCGAGGCTCTACATCCCCTTGTCCCTTCCTACCTCTCCTCCCTTCTCTCTTTCTACCGCCCACCCCGCACGCTCCGCTCCTCCGCCGCCCACCTCCTCACCGTCCCTCGGTCTCGCCTATCCCGCCGTCGACCCCTGGGTCACATCCTCCCGCGGTCCTGGAACGCCCTCCCTCCTCACCTCCGCCAAACTGATTCTCTTTCCCTCTTCAAAACCCTACTTAAAAATCACCTCCTCCAAGAGGCGTTCCCAGACTGAGCTCCTCTTCCCCCTCTACTCCCTCTGCCATCCCCCATTTACCTCTCCGCAGCTAAAGCCTCATTTTCCCCTTTTCCCTCTGCTCCTCCACCTCTCCCTTCCCATCCCCACAGCACTGTACTCGTCCGCTCAACTTTATATATTTTCGTTACCCTATTTATTTTGTTAATGAATTGTACATCGCCTTGATTCTATTTAGTTGCCATTGTTTTTACGAGATGTTCTACCCCTTGACGCTGTTTATTGCCATTGTTCTCGTCTGTCCGTCTCCCCCGATTAGACTGTAAGCCCGTCAAACGGCAGGGACTGTCTCTATCTGTTTCCGACTTGTTCATCCCAAGCGCTTAGAACAGTGCTCTGCACATAGTAAGCTCTCAATAAATACTATTGAATGAATGAATGAATGAATAAGATCACTGCAACAATCTGCCCTTATTCATTTCATTTATTTACTTATTTAAATTAATGTCTGCCTCCTCCTCTAGACTATGAGCTCGTTGTGGGGAGGGAATGTGTCTTTTTTGTTGCTATATTGTACTTTCCCAAGCGCTTAGTAGTGTGCTCAGTACAGTACCCTGCACACAGTAAGAGATCAATAAATGAGACTGAATGAAGAGGAAGACAGTGTCAAAGTCTCTTTTCCAGTCAGTCAGTCAATTGTATGTATTGAGAGCTCTCTGTGTTCAAGACACTAAGCACTGGGAGAGGACAATCCAACAATAAACAGACACATTCCCAGTCAACAATGAGCTTACAGTCTAGAGGGGGAAACAGACATTAATCAATAAATTACAGATATGTACATGAGTATGGTGGAGCTGGGAGGTGGGAGGAATAAAGGGAGCAAGTCAGGGCATCACAGAAAGGAGTGGCAGAAGAGGAAAGGAGGGTCTTGTTAGGGAAGGCCTCTTGAAGAAGATGTCTCTTCACGAAGGCTTGGTGGGGCGGGCTGGGTAGAGTCACTATAGGATTTGACGAGGGAGATCATTCCAGGCCAGAGGAAGGATGTGGGAGAGAGACTGGCAGCATGATGGATGAGATCAAAGTAAAGTGAGAAGGTTGGTTTTAGGGAGTTGAACTGTGTGGGCTGGAGTGTTGTAGGAGAGCAGCGAGGTGAGATAGGAGGGGGCAGGGTGATTGAGTGTTTTAAAGCCCATGGTGAGGACTTTCTCTTTGATGCAGAGGTGGATGGGCAACCCCTGGACTTTCTAGAGGAGTGGGGAAATATGGCCTGAATGTTTCTGTAGAAAAATAATCTGGGTAGCAGTCAAGTATGGACGGGAGTGAGGAGAGATAGGAGGACAGAGGATGTGTGGACAGGGTTTTGGGTGCCAGGAGGTTTGACCCATCTATAGAATTAAGGGCCCCAGGGTTTTTCAGTCCCACAGTCACTTCAGATAGAACCAGTTCCCTGCACAGAGCCTGGCCCCTGTTTCCAGAACAGGCTTCCTTGCCAAAAGTAGAATCCCCTTCCTCACTGTTCTCCCCCTTAGGATAATGCCTTGGTTCAGGCAAACAGACCCAGACATTACCTCCCGTTTCACAAGGCAGAAGAGCCTGTGGCTCCATCTGTCAACAGCAGGGCAAGTCTGGGGATGGACCTCCACCACTCTCGCTCCACTAACCCACAGCCCTGGATCACCTCCTCTGTCCGCCTCCTATGCTCCAATGCTCGAGCTGCTGAACGCTGCTGGCGAAAGTCCAAGCACCAAGCCGACCTCACACACTTCAAATTTATCCTTTCCTGCCTTAACTCTGTCCTCTCCTCCACCAGGCAAAACTTCTTCTCCTCCCTCATCGACACCCATGCCCGTCACCCCCGCCAATTGTTCCGGACCTTTAACTCTCTCCTTAGGCCCCGTGTTCCTCCCCCTCCCCCATCTCTCACCCCCAATGATCTGGCCACCTACTTCATCACAAAAATCAACACAATCAGGTCTGCGCTCCCCAAAGTCACCCCTCCGCCTCTCCCCTCCCCCCAACCAACCCTCTCCCCTACTTTTCCATCCTTCCCTGCAGTATCCTCAGAGGAGATCTCCTCCCTCCTCGCAAGTGCCACCCCCCTCCACCTGCGCCTCGGACCCCATTCCCTCTCACCTTATTCAAAACATCGCCCCTGCCCTCCTCCCTTCCTTAACTTCTATTTTTAACCACTCAATCTCCAATGGCTCCTTCCCCTCTGCCTTCAAACATGCCCACGTCTCCTCCATCCTAAAAAAACCCGCTCTTGACCCCACTTCCCCCTCCAGTTATCGCCCTATCTCCCTACTACCCTTCCTTTCCAAAATCTTAGAACGAGCCATCTACAATCGCTGCTTAGAATTCCTTAACTCCCATTCTCTCCTGGACCCCCTCCAATCTGACTTCCGTCCCCTCCACTCTACCAAGACTGCTCTCTCTAAGGTCACCCATGACCTCCTTCTTGCCAAATCCAATGGCTCCTACTCCATTCTAATCCTCCTTGACCTCTCAGCTGCCTTTGACACTGTCGACCATCCCCTCCTCCTCCATATCTTATCTCACCTTGGCTTCACGGACTCCGTCCTCTCCTGGTTCTCCTCTTATCTCTCTGGCCGGTCATTCTCGGTCCCCTTCGCAGGCGCCTCCTCCCCCTCCCATCCTTTAACTGTTGGAGTTCCTCAAGGGTCAGTTCTTGGCCCTCTTATGTTCTCCATTTACACTCACTCCCTTGGTGAACTCATTCGCTCTCACGGCTTTGACTACCATCTCTACGCAGATGACACGCAGATCTACATCTCTGCCCCTGTCCTCTCCCCCTCCCTTCAGGCTCGCATCTCCTCCTGCCTCCAGGATGTCTCCACCTGGATGTCGGCCCGCCACCTAAAAGTCAACATGAGCAAGACTGAGCTCCTCATCTTCCCTCCCAAGCCCGGTCCTCTCCCAGACTTCCCTATGGCACGACCATCCTTCCCGTCTCTCAGGCCCGCAATCTCGGTGTCATCTTTGCTCGTCTCTCTCGTTCACCCCACACATCCTATCCGTTACCAAGACCTGCCGGTTTCACCTTTACAGTATCGCCAAGATCCGCCCTTTCCTCTCCACCCAAACGGCTACCTTACTGCTACAGGCTCTCGTTATATCCCGGCTAGACTACTGTGTCAGCCTTCTCTCTGATCTCCCTTCCTCCTCTCTCGCCCCGCTCCAGTCTATTCTTCACTCCACTGCCCGGCTCATCTTCCTGCAGAAGCGATCTGGGTATGTCACTCCCCTTCTTAAACACCTCCAGTGGTTGTCTATCAACCTCCGCTCCAAACAAAAACTCCTCACTCTAGGCTTCAAGGCTCTACATCACCTTGCCCCTTCCTACCTCTCCTCCCTTCTCTCCACTGCCCACCCTGCATGCTCCTCTCCTCTGCCGCCCACCTCCTCACCGTCCCTCGGTCTCGCCTATCCCGCCGTCGACCCCTGGGCCACGTCTTCCCGCGGTCCTGGAATGCCCTCCCTCTTCACCTCCGCCAAACTAATTCTCTTCCCCTCTTCAAAACCCTACTTAAAACTCACCTCCTCCAAGAGGCCTTCCCAGACTGAGCTCCCCTTCTCCCTCTACTCCCTCTACTGCCCCGCTTCACCTCTCCGCAGCTTAACCCTCTTTTCCCCCTATTTCCCTCTGCTCCTCCCCCCTCCCTTCCCATCCCCTCAGCACTGTACTCGTCTGCTCAACTGTATATATTTTTCGTTACCCTATTTATTTTGTTAATGAATTGTATATCGCCTTGATTCTATTTAGTTGCCATTGTTTTTACGAGATGTTCTTCCCCTTGACTCTATTTATTGCCATTGTTCTTGTCTGTCCGTCTCCCCCGATTAGACTGTAAGCCCGTCAAACGGCAGGGACTGTCTCTATCTGTTGCCGACTTGTTCATTCCAAGCGCTTAGTACAGTGCTCTGCACATAGTAAGCGCTCAATAAATACTATTGAATGAATGAATGAATGGACCATCACTGCAGGAAAAGAGTCCTTCGGCAGAGTGATGCATCGAGTGGACTTTCTAGAGAGGAAGAGATGGTCAGATTTGCCCCTTGCTCATCCAGCCCTGAACGGTGCACTGCCAGGGAAGTGAAAGCCGTGGTGCTTCCTCTGAGGTCTTGGAGCTAGTCAGACACAGAACTGGGGTATTCAGATGGGGCGGCTGACGGGAGTGGGGCAGCGCAGAAGCTTCTCAAGCCATTCTGGCTGACACACACCTGGCATTGTGAGGACTGGCCCTGGAAGACACTCCTGGATGAGTGACTGCGGAGGCACAAGTCTCACCATCCTGCCCTCTGTCAGCAGCTAAGAATCACATCTGTCAGACACTCTGGTCTCCAGGAGAACGTTTGAAAGAAAGGGAGAGATAGTGGGTTGAAAATACTCTAGTTTTCATTAGAGGTTAGGTGGAAACCCAGATAACTGCAGCTAAGCTGACTGCTTCACTCTGCCCTACTAACACGGACCCACCCCACACTCCTCAGATCCCCAAGAGAGGTTCATCTCATAGGGGCTGCAAGTCTAGAACTGCTGACTGAATCGAGCTGTTGATAGTACAATACCTACCTTTTGCTCTCCCACTTGCAAGAGGTCTCAGTAGCCCACACACAACTCTGTGTCTCAAATACAAAGGGAGTGGAAACAGTTATCAACACCGTGTCCTACCGACATAGATGCCCAGAAGCCACCACTGTCCATCACAAAGCCTCCTTGTCAGACAAGTGTCGATTCCTCTGTGGGGCTGAGGCTACGCATGGTGGCCCTGAAGATGGGATGGGGTACAGGGAAGTTAGACCTGTCTACAGAATTAAGAGCCCTGAGTCTTCTCGGTCCCACAGTCAAGTCAGACAGTACCTGTGCCCTGCACAGAGCCCCATCCCTTGTGTTGGTTGTGGAAGCCCATTTCTCACTATTCCCCCCTTTAAGCTAACTCCATCATACACACACACATTCAATGGTATTTACTGAGCTATTTCTGTGTGCAAAGCACTGTTCTAAGTGCTTGGGAGATTACAATACTACACAAGGCACCTATTCCCTCCCACAATTAGTTCACAGCCACACAAACACACACTCAGTAACCTTCCCCTTTGGAGGACTGTGATACCGATGGCTCCTTCTTGACAGCAGGGCAAATCTGAGCAGTGACCTCTGTCCACATTAAAGAGATGGGCATCAGGGCTGGAGAGATGCTTTGTGCAGTTTCTTCAGAAGGAGTATTAGTCAGTTAGATTCTCCCCTTGGCCATCCTGCCTGAGCTGGGTGCTGCTTGGGGGTCGTGGCTGTAGGGCTTTGAGCAGACTGGACATGCAATGGGGGAGTGGGGACGTGGGACGATCCTCAGGATTCACTCAGGCCTCCTCTGGGGATGGGCACAAGAACCTTGGTTTCATGGGAGTAAGGTGCACTGGAGCATCTTCTATAGTCCCAGCTGATGGACCGTGGCTCAGTGGAAAGAGCACGGGCTTGGGAGTCAGAGGTTATGGGTTCGAATCCCAGCTCTGCCACTTGTCAGCTGTGTGACTGTGGGGAAGTCACTTAACTTCTCTGTGCCTCAGTTACCTCATCTGTAAAATGGGGATTAAGCCTGTGAGCCTCAACGTGGGGCAACCTGATTACCCTATATCTACCCCAGCGCTTAGAACAGTGCTCTGCACATAGTAAGTGCTTAACAAATACCAACATTATTATGTAGAGCTGTGGACCCTGGTCTTGAGGCACCAGCATTCGTGATTCTGAGGGTCTGACCGGGACCTCATCTTTTGGAAGGAAAACCAGTGCTCAGAGCTGGGTGCATGGGTGTGTGGGAGAAGCACAAGATAATCTTGTCTTGCCAAAACTTTTTTATCACTCTTCCCCCGCTACCCAACAAGTTTAGGTAGACACCCAGACAACTGCTGCTAATTTGATTGCCACACTCTGCCCTACTAACACTTGCCCATCCCCTCCTCAGATTCCCAGAAGGGGCTTGTTCTCCCCTGGAGACTGGAGGTCCAGAATGACACAATATAGAATTCAGTTCCTAGTAAAAAACTGGCTTTGTCCTCGCATCTGCTGACTTGATCTCAGCTAGGAACCTATAAAACCCTATTTCTCAGTGAGGAATAGGATGGACACATTGATTGCTACATGGTCCTTCTCCTGACCTAGATGTCCAGAAGCTACCACTGTCAGTCACAGAAGGGATCCTTCTCTGGGGGAACTGTGGGCACATGGAGGTTTGACCCAGCTATAGTAAGGCCCTGGGTATTCTCAGACCCACAGTCAAGTCAGACAGGACCAGTTCCCGGCAGAGAGCCCTGGCCCCTGTTCCCCAAACTGATCTCTGTGCTAGTGGCAGCCCTCTCCTCACTATTCTTTCCCCTACCCCACAGTCTCTCATACTTACATGACCTTCCCTTTGTAGGGGAAGCAAGGCCTTCTCAATGCAGGGGCTAGTCTGGGAATTGACCTCCATGAACCCACACTTCAGTGAGACAGTCCTCCAGGCCGAGGAGATACACTGAACAGTGTCTGTGGAGAGAGTAATAGTTGGACAGTCTAAGCTTGATCATCTTGTGCACTGCTGGGGGATGAGAGGGGAGAAAGAGAAGGACTCATGACTCACCACCAGCTTCTGCAGTAATCCTCATCTAGAGCTGTGGAACTGATCTGGAGAGATGTCAGACTGTAAACCCGTCAAAGGGCAGGGACTCTATCTGTTACCGATTTGTACATTCCAAGCACTTAGTACAGTGCTCTGCACATAGTAAGCACTCAATAAATACTATTGAATGAATGAATGGCATGATTATTGATTCCAAGGTCCTGGGCCTCCCATCCTGCCCTCTGGAAAAAGCTGAGAACTCTGTTTGTTACCAGACATTTCAGTCTCGGGCCTGGGAGGAAGAACCCAACAGTATTGGAGAAGTGATGGGTTGGGGGTTTTAGACAACGTAGTTTGGAGCGAATACTAGTTTCCCCATCCCCTAAAACACTGACCCTAATGCCAAGAGAGGATGTAGACAGTTTTAGTAGTTGACTGCTGAAATGTCCTATTCCTATTAAAACTTGCCCAAGATCCCCTTCACCCCCCAGATCCCCAATTTTGTTATGCCAGGAACTCCAGTCCCCTCTAACTGTAAGCTTGTTACTGTCCCAAGCCCTTACTACAGGGCTGTGCACACAGGAGGCACTCCATCAATCCAATTGATTGATTGAAGGTGCAGAACTGCTTGCACACTGGATATAATTTGGTTTCTGGTACAATACTTGTCTTCTGTCCTCCCAGCCCATAACCCTGTTGAATACTTCTCAAGCAGGAATCTGCACAATTCTGCTTTCAGAGAGAAATAGGGTAGAGACAATGATAGACAGTCTGACCTCCTCCTGACGTTAGACCCCACAAGCTTCTTCACTGAGCCCAAAAGGGTCCCATCTCTGGAGAGTGAGGCTGTGCAGTGACCCTGCAGACAGGAGTATAGTCCCAGGGAGGCTTGACTCGTCTATAGAATTAAGGGCCTTGGGTCTTCTCAGTCCCAGGCAAATCAGACAGAACTAGCTTCCTGCACAGGGCCCAGGCCCCTGTTCTCCCATGAGTGGCAGCTGCCCCATCACTCTTCTTCCCCCTTATTTCACACACACACACACGCACACACACACACGTGAGTGGCTTAGTGGAAAGAGCCCAGGCTTGAGAGTCAGGGTGGTAGGTTCAATGGGTTCTGCCACTTGTCAGCTGTGTGACCTTGGGCAAGTCTCTCTGCCTCAGTTACCTCATCTGTAAAATGGGGATGAAGACTGTGAGCCCCCCATGGGACAACCTGATTACCTTGTATCTACCTCAGTGCTTAGAACAGTGCTTGGCACATAGTAAGCACTTAACATACCAACATTATTATTATTATTTTTCTCATTGGGATAGCAATGCAGCCCACTCAGTAAGGGGGAAAATCTGGGAGTTGACTCTGCCCACAGCATAAAAGAAGCAGCATGGCTCAGTGGAAAGAGCATGGACTTGGGAGTCAGAGGTCATGGGTTAGAATTCCGGCTCTGACACTTGTCAGCTGTGTGACTGTGGGCAAGTCACTCAACTTCTCTGTGCCTCAGTTACCTCATCTGTAAAATGGGGATTAAGACTGTGAGCCTCATGTGGAACAACCTGATTACCCTGTATCTACCCCAGCGCTTAGAACAGTACTCTGCACATAGTAAGCGCTTAACAAATACCAACATTATTATCATTATTATTATTATTGACATGTTATAAGTGCTTAACAAATACCATCATTATTATTTTTAAGGGAGATGATCCTCGAGGCCAAGGAGAAGCACTGCAACTGCTCTGGAGAGATGCCTCTGGCCCCTGGACCCAGAACCACCCTCGGGATTGGAGCCGTGCCTTGGACCGCCGGTCCCCTTATTCCTGGCTGAATCCGCCGCCACGTGGAATTGTGATCTCCACTCCCTTGGAGCCGTGCCTTGGACCGCCCGTCCCTTATTCCCGGCTAGCTCATTGGCTGCCGATCACTGACACAATTGCCCCGGGACCACCTATCCATTGGAGCCACACCTTGGACCACCGGTCCCCTTATTCCCGGCTGAATCTTTCTCCTCCACTCATCGCTGCGTGGGTTTGGGATCCCCCCCGCCCTTGGAGCTGCGCTATCAGACTTCAATGACCTGGTCCCAGGCTTGTGATCATCTCCCCAACCCGCACCTCTGCACCCGCGCCCATGGACTCCAACACTGAGGATCTCCCCACCCTCCCATGCCACCGCAGGCCCCACAGCCACCAGATCCACGAGTAGCTTCCAGATCTCCCCCTATCTTTCCCTGACCCTCCTACTCCCAACCCCGCCCCCCGGTCTTGCACCCCCTCATAGCCCGTCCTGCTAGCAAACTCAGATCGTAGGACTCTGTTCTCCCCGGCACCGCCCCCACCCAGAGTTTTGAGACATTGTGCTCCCCCCACCCCCAGCGTCGTGGAGCATTGTGCTTCCCTGCTCCTCCCACCCCTGGGCCTTGGGACACTGTGCTCCCCTGCCGCCCCCCCAGCCCCGGGCAGTGGGACATTTCATCCCCAACCGCCTTCCCCCCCCAGCCCTGCCCAGAAGTGGCCATCCTTTGGGAAGCCCTCACTCCCTCCTCCCCTGTGCTCTGGCCAGAGGTGATAGATTTCCCCCACCCCCCTTCCCCACCCCCATCCCCAGGCAACAATGCCCTTGTTCTCACTGTGTTACCTTAGCTGCTACCTGTACCCGCAACTACTCCTCTCCCCATGAGTTTCCCCTCCCCTATCCCTTACATCAACTCCACCCTTCCCCACATGGGACATCCTCAGTGTCCTCATCCTCATCCTCATCCTCCGCCACCTCAGATACATTTGGACCACGAGCCCCAGGACTCTCCTTGCTGCTAGCCTTTTGATTTTGATCCGATTGACCCTTAGTCAAGTCAATACTCGGCCCTGGTCATCATCCGCTTAGTAATAATATCTTATTGTATCATGTTACTATATTACCGGTTTAGCATATTGTTAATTGTTCTCAGTACTGCCTCCTATCTCTCTGACCTCACCGTGTCCTTCCACTGCACTCCTCCCCACCAAACCCCCTCCTCCCACCCCCTCCCCTTCCCTCTTCCCTACCCACGCCCCGTCCCAGTCCTCCTGTCCCACCGCCACCCCTCATCCCCCTCTCCCCGCCCAAGGCCCCACCATCTCATTCCCATCCAAGCCCTCCCCTCCCCCCACTACCCCCCCCTCCCCTGCACCCACAGCTACTGTCAAGTGTGACCTTTGGAATCCCTGCTCCATTACAGGTAAACTACCTTTCATCCTTGACCTTTTCCTTTCCTGCTCTCTCCTCCTCCTCGCCCTTATGGAGACCTGGCTCACTCCTGAAGACACGGTCTCTTCTGCTGCTCTCTGCAGCGGAGGCTTCTCCTCCCACTCCCCCAAACTCACCGGAAATGGAGGAGGCATCGGCTTCCTTCTCTCACCCCGATGCCACTTCCACACTATCCCTCCTCCCCCTTCCCTCTCCTTCCCCTCCTTTGAAGCCCATATCATTTGCCTCTACCACCCCCTCCAGATTCTTGTAGCCATCATCTACCGCCCTCCTGGTCCCACATCCAACTTCTTCAACCACCTTGACCCCTTTCTCACCTTCCTTCTCTCCTTCTCTCTGCCCACTCTGATCGTCAGAGACTTCAACACCCACATGGATGTACCCGGTGACTCCTCTGCTGCCTGCCTGCTATTGCTCCTCGACTCTGCCAACCTCCTTCTCCACCACACCTCGCCCACTCACCGAGTCGGGCACACCCTTGATCTCGTCATCTCCTACAGCTGCACTATCTCCTCCCTCACCAACTCTGAAATCCCTCTCTTGGACCATAACCTTCTCACCTGCCTCCTCTCTCACACTCACCCTGCAAATCTGTATTACTCCCTCACAGAGACCTCCGCTCTCTTGATCCCATCCATCTCTCCAAAAGCATCTCTCCCCACCTTGCCTCCCTATCCTCTCTTCCCACTCTTGATGATCAGGTTACCGCTCTCAACTCCACCCTCTCTACTCATCTACTAGCGAAGCAGCGTGGCTCAGTGGAAAGAGCCCGGGCTTTGGAGTCAGAGATCCTGAGTTCGAATCCCAGCTCTGCCACTTGTCAGCTGTGTGACTGTGGGCAAGTCACTTCACTTCTCTGTGCCTCAGTTACCTCATCTGTAAAATGGGGATTAAGACTGTGAGCCCCACGTGGGACTACCTGAATCTGTAAAATGGGGATTAAGACTGTGAGCCCCACGTGGGACAACCTGATTCCCCTGTGTCTACCCCAGCGCTTAGAACAGTGCTCGGCACATAGTAAGCGCTTAACAAATACCAACATTATTATTATTATTATTATTATCTCAACTCACTCGCCCCCCTTTCCCTCCGCCGCTCTCGCTCCACTAACCCGCAGCCCTGGGTCTCTGCCTCTATCCGCCTCCTTCGCTGTTATGCTCGAGCTGCTGAGCACTTCTGGTGAAGATCCAAGCACCAAGCCAACCTTATCCATTTCAAATTTACCCTTTCCTGCCTTAACGCTGCCCTGTCCTCCACCAGGCAAAACTACTTTTCTTCCCTCATTGATGCCCATGCCCGTCACCCCTGCCAATTGTTCCGGACTTTTAATTCTCTCCTCAGGCCCCCTGTTCCGCCCCCCCCCCCATCCCTCACCTCCAACGATCTGGCCACCTACTTCATCACAAAAATTAACCCAATCAGGTCTGAGCTTCCCAAAGTCACCCCTCCCCCTTCTGCCTCCCCCCGCAACCCTCTCCCCTACTTTCCCATCCTTCCCTGCAGTATCCTCAGAGTAGATCTCCTCCCTCCTCGCAAGTGCCACCCCTTCCACCTGTCCTTCGGACCCCATTCCCGCTCACCTTATAAAAACCATCACCTCTTCCCTCCTCCCCTCCTTAACTTTTATCTTTAACCACTCACTCTCCAATGGCTTCTTCCCCTCTGCCTTCAAACATGCCCATGTCTCCCCCATCCTAAAAAAACCCTCTCTCGACCCCACTTTCCCTTCCAGTTATCGCCCTATCTCCCTCCTACCCTTCCTTTCCAAACTCCTAGAATGAGTCGTCTACACTCGCTGCTTTGAATTCCTCAACTCCAACTCTCTCCTGGACCCCCTCCAATCTAGCTTCCGTCCCCTTCACTCTACCGAGACTGCTCTCTCAAAGGTCACCCATGACCTCTTTCTTGCTAAATCCAATGTCTCCTACTCTATCCTAATCCTCCTCGACTTCTCAGCTGCCTTTGACACTGTCAACCATCCCCTTCTCCGCCACAACTTATCTCACCTTGGCTTCACGGACTCGGTCCTCTCCTGGTTCTCCTTTTATCTTTCTGGCCATTCATTGTCGGTCTCCTTCACGGGCTCCTCCTCCCCTTCCCATCCTCTAACTGTAGGGGTTCCTCAAGCGTCAGTTCTTGCCCCTCTTCTGTTCTCCATCTACACTCAGTCCCTTGGTTCACTCCCACGGCTTCAACTATCATCTCTATGCAGATGACACACAAATCTACCTCTCCTCCCCTGTTCTCTCCCCCTCTCTTCAGGCTCTTATCTCCTCTGCCTCCAGGACGTCTCCACCTGGATGTCTGCCCACCACCTAAAACTCAACATGACCAAAACTGAGCTCCTTATCTTCCCTCCCAAGCCCTGTCCTCTTCCTGACTTCCCTGTCACTGTGGATGGTACGACCATCCTTCCCGTCAAGTCCACAACCTTTGTGTCATCTTTGACTCAGCTTTCTCATTCACCCCACACATCCAATCCGTCACCAATGGCTGCCAGTCTCATCTTTACAATATTGCCGAGATCCTCCCTTTCCTTTTCATCCAAACAGCTATCTTACTGGTACAAGCTCTCATAATATCCCGGCTGGATTATTGTGTCAGCCTTCTCCCTGACACAATAATCTCCCTTCCTCCTGTCTCTCCCCACTCCATTCTATTCTTCATTCCGCTGCCCAGATCATCATGCAGAAACGCTCTGGGCATGTCACTCCCCTCCTTAAAAACCTCCAGTGGTTACCTATAAACCTCCACATGAAACCAAAACTTCTCACTCTGGGCTTCAAGGCTCTCCATCACCTTGCCCCCTCTTACCTCACCTTGCTTCTCTCCTTCTACAGCCCAGCCCGCACACTCCGTTCCTCTGCTGCTCACCTCCTCACGGGCCCCTGTTAGCACCTGTCCCGCCGTCGACCCCTGGCCCACGTCCTACCGCTGTCTTGGAATGCTTTCCCTCCTCACCTCTGCCAAACTCTCTTCCCCTCTTCAAAGCCCTACTGAGAGCTCACCTCCTCCAAGAGGCCTTCCCAGACTGAGCTGCCCCTTTTCCCTCTGCTCCCTCTGCTCCCTTTCTGCCCCCCTTCCGACCTCTGCTCCCTCTCCCTTCCCCCCTTCACCTTCCCTCAGCTAAGCCCCCTTTTCCCCCTTTCCCTCTGCTCCTCCCCTCTCCACTCCCCTCCCTTCAGCACTGTGCTCATTTGTATATATTTTTATTACCCTATTTATTTTGTTAATGAGGTGTACATCCCCTTGATTCTATTTATCGTGATTAAGTTGTCTTGTTTTTGTCTGTCTCCCCCGATTAGACGGTAAGCCTGTCAGTGGGCAGGGATTGTCTCTGTTGCCGAATTGTACATTCCAAGCGCTTAGTACAGTGCTCTGCACATAGTAAGCGCTCAATAAATACTATTGAATGAATGAATGAAAGAGCAGCAGCCTGCCCCCTTGTGGCACTAATAAGCTGAGAGAAGCAGCATGGCGCAGTGGAAAGAGCACGGGCTTTGGAGTCAGGGCTCATGAGTTCGAATCCCAGCTCTGCCACTTGTCAGCTGTGTGACTGTGGGCAAGTCACTTAACTTCTCTGTGCCTCAGTTCCCTCATCTGTAAAATGGGGATTAAGACTGTGAACCCCACGTGGGACAACCTGATTCCCCTGTGTCTACCCCAGCGCTTAGAACAGTGCTCGGCACATAGTAAGCGTTTAACAAATACCAACACTATTATTATTATTAGTATTCGGGGCAGCTGCACCTCTTTATCGCCACCTAGTGGCAACAAGCGTTGGTTTAGGAGGCTGCCCTTCTCAATAGCCCAATGGTGGTACTAGCTACCGTTCTGTGAGGCTTCGCCTCTCTATCAAACCCCGATGGCACTGATTTTTTTAAGGTGTTTGTGAAGCATGTACTCTATGCCAGGCACTGTACTAAGCGCTGGGATAGAGAAGCTCATCAGTTTGGACAGAGTCCACTTCCTACATGGGACTCACAAGTCTTACTTCCCATTTTAGAAATGAGGTATCTGAGGCTCAGAGAAATAAGATGGCTTGCCCAAGGTCACCCAGCAGACAAGTGGTCGAGGCTTAATTAGGAGTCCGATCTTTCTGACGTGCAGGCCCGGGAGGTAGCCATTAGGCGGCGCTGCTTCTCTTCCAGATGCTGATTCTGGGCGGCCGCGCCTCTCTATCTCCACCTGGTGGCACTTTGCTTCAACAGCACCAGCTTTACTCCCTAGTCCTCCACCTCGTCTCTGTCGCCTCCGACTCCTTGCCCCAGCCCTCCCCCTGTTCTGGAACGCCGTCCTCGCTCCACATAGGCCAGACCTCCACTCTCCCTGTCTTCAAAGCACTATTAAGGTGGCAACTCCGCCAAGAGGCCTTCTCCGATTAAGCCCTCTTTCCCCATTCCCGCTTCTTCGCCCTTCTGCATCGTCTACACCCTTGCATCTTGTGACCTTTGGACATTCGCTGATTTCCCTGCAGCATTTATGTGCCTATCTGTAAACTGTACACTTTTTGTATAGAAATGCAGTGGTTATGAGCACAGAGGGGGGTAGTTAATAATAATAATGTATTACATGTATTGTAATAATAATAAATAGTAATTGTGGTACTTCTTTAGCATTTAAAATATGGCAAGCAATGTACTAAGCGTTGGGATAGATATAAGAAAATTGGGTTGGAAGCAGTCCTTAGGCCACGTGGAGCTCACAGTCTCAATCCCCATTATAGAGATTAGGTAACTAGACAAAGAGGAGCGACGTGATTTACCCAAGGCCAAACAGCAGACAAATGGTGGAGACAGGATTAGAACCCATTACCTTCTGACTCCCAGGCCCATGCTCTATGCACTAAAGAGAGAAGGTGGTGAAAACATACTGGTAATTATTGAGCATTTACTGTGTGCAAAGCATGATAGGATATGCTGGGAGAGTACAATACTGAGTTATTATTACAGTATTTATTAAGCACTTACTACATGCCAAGCACTGTTCTAAGCACTGGGGGAGACACGGGATAATCAGATTGACCCACGTGGGACTCACATTCCTAATCCCTTTTTTACAGATGAAGTAATTGAAGCACAGGGAAGTTAAGTGAGTTACCCAAGGTCACACAGCAGATAAATAGCGGAGCCAGAATTAGAACCCACGTCCTCTGACTCCCAAGCCCATGCTCTTGACACTAGGCCATGTTGTTGTGGGTAGGGAATGTGTCTGTCCCAGTGAACTCTACAAGTGCTTAGTACAGTCCTCTTCACACAGTAAGCACTCCATCAATCTGATTGATTGATTGAAGGTGCAGAACCGCATGCTGGATAGAATTCAATTTCTACTCTAATGTTTGCCTTCTGTCCTCCCAGCCCACACTCTTGATGACTTGAGCTCAGGCAGGAGTCTGCACAACTCTGCTTCTCAGAGAGAAATAGGGTAGAGACACTAATAGATACCCCATCCTCCTGACAATGGATCCCACAAGCTTCTGTGTTGAGCCCAGACAGATCCCTTCTCTGGGAACTGAGGTTGTGCAGTGACCCTGCAATCAGGACTATAGTTCCAGGGAGGCTTGATATGTCTTTAGAATTAAGGAGCCTGGGTCTTCTCCCATTGCTGCTCCTTCACCCTTCTGCATTGTCAGTGCAGTGCTCTGCACTGTCAGACAAGTCAGACAGCTAGTTTCCTTCACAGAGCCCAGGCCCCATTCTCCCATGAGTGGTAGCTGCCTCATATCACTCTTCTTCCCCCCATTATTCACACACACACACACACACACACACACACACACACACACCCTTTCTCTTTGGGCTAGCAGCTCTGGAGAGATGCCCCTGGCCCCTGGAACCAGAACCACTCTCGGATCTGAGAGCAGCAGCCTGCCCCCTTGTGGCACTAATAGGAATTCTGGGCGGCTGCTTCTCTCTATCGCCCCCTAGGGACAGCAGGCTCCCTAGGGGTACTAGGTATCCTTCAAGTGGAGCTGTCCCTCTGTCTCGCCCCCTGGCCGGACCCATCATTATACTGGGAGGCTGTGCCTCTCTATCGCCTCCTGGTGGCAGGATAGTATGGTACTGCAGTAAGCTTGTTGTGTGAAGCTGTGCTTCTCTATCATCCCCTCGTGGCAGTAGGCATCGGTCTGGGTAGCTGCGTCTCTCTATCGCCCCCCAGTGGTCTCCAGGGAGGAGAATTAACCTGCTTGCTTGTGGGGGGCTTAAGAACCACTTGGCATCCTGAGGGTCCCAACAATCCATTTTGTCCCACAGGGGTCTGAATTGCCCACGTAGGCTCCCAGGAGTCCCAGTAACCCACTTGGATGCCCAATAAGCCATCTGGGGCCCTGGGGCCTCGGATAACGCACTTAGCCTCCCTGGGGCCCAAATAACCCACTCGAGCCTATAGGGACCCCAGTAACTCACTTGAGCCCTTGGGGGACCCAACTTTGGTGCCCAGTGGCCTCAATACTCCATTTCACCCCCCAAGAGCCCCAATAATCCAGCCACCCCACCACCATCACCACAGGTGACATAACACATCTGGGTGCCTCAGGGGCCCCAGTGACTCACCTTGGCCCCTGAGGGTCTCAAAGACCCATTCCCCGCCCCCCCGTGGGGCATAATAAATCACGTGGGCCTCCAGGGGGGTAAAATAACCCACCTAAGCTCGCAGGGGGCATAATTACCCAGTTAAGCCCCCGGGGGTCCCAGTGACCCACTTGTGGCCCCATGAGCCCCAGCAATCAATACTCACTGTTGGTCTTTGGGCCTATCCATCATTTTTATTGAATGCCTATTGTGTGCAGAGCACTGAACAAAGCACTAGGGAGAGTACAGCATAACAAGCTTCTAGATTGTAAGCTCAGTGTGGGCAGGGATTGTCTCTATTGCTGAATTGTACTTTTCAAGAGCTTAGTACAATGCTCTGCACATAGTAAGCACACAATAAATACAGTCGAATGAATATAAATGAACGAAAATCATGCCACACTTTGCTTTCCCACAGTGAACTTAATGCTAGAGGGAGGAGGGAGACATTTCAATAAATTAATAAATAACAGAAATTTATAAGGTTTTGGTGAAAAGATAAAGAGCTCTGTTTTAGGTATACTCAGGCATGGAAGACTCCAGAGATGAGGGAGGTGTCAGAGGTGAAGGAGATCCACGCTGCACCATGAAGGTCCCCATGGTCGTGGTGTCTCCGAGTAGTCTGCGTCCAGTGGAACGGCCGGTGGGTGGTCGGTCTTGACCTAGTCAAGTCTTTGGGCACCTGACCTCTCCTTTCAGCTCCCTTGTGAACATGAGCAATGATTGGTCAAAAAGGATGATCCAAATAACAACCATGGTTTTAGGGTGGAGGGGCTAGAGCCCTCTATCCTGGCTAGTCTGAATCAGTGAAGTTAAGACAAGTCCTTCAGGAGATTGCAATTGAGCTGGGAAAACAGGTACCTCTCATATTCTAGGACTTCTTCCTATTGTGTCTAGGTACTTAAGGTTAGTGAATGCCCAAGTCTTTAAGCTATGAGATCATTGAAGTGACAGTTTGGGGCGGGGGTGGGGGGGCGAGGAATAGAGTGCACTGCCTCCTGGAGAAAATATCATCTCAGAAGAGCCTTAAAAATGGAAGGCAATGGTCTGCTGCATGAGAAGGTCGGGAGTCAAAGGAAAAAAGACTAAGCAGGAGGAGAGTGAGAGGGCATGAGTGTGTGAAAGAAAGAGAGAGGTCCAGTGTGTAGCTCACCTCAAGGGTGAAGTATGTGGACTGAGTTGTAGGGGGAGAAGAGTGAAGCCAGGTAGTGGGTATCTGTGGGACCACCTGAGGTCTAAGGGAGTGGGCACAGCACGAGAATAGAAGAGGATCCAACTTGGGGGCCACCCAGTGGTAAGAAGAGGGAAGCAGAGGAAGTGTCAGAGGAAGGACAAAAAAGAGAGGCCAGAGGAGAAAGGCCAGGAGGGGGCTGTGTTGGGGAAATTGAGAGTACCTAGTGTTCATGGGTGAAAACGGTGGCCCACAGTGAGAGAAGCAGCTGAGAGGTCGAGGAAGACAGGACAGAAGAGCATCCTGACAGATATGGGGGAGGAAGAGGAAGCAGGAAGCAGCATGGCCTAGTGGACACAGCATGGACCTGGAAGTTAGAAGGACCTGGGTTCCAATCCCAACTCCTCCACTTGTCAACTGTGTGACCTTGGGCAAATCACTTCACTTCTCTGTGCCTGAGTTGCCTCATCTATAAAATGGGGATTAAGACCATGTACCTCATGTGGTAAAGGAACTCTCTCCAACCTGATCAGCTTGTGTCTACTCCAGCACATAGAACGGTGCTTGACACACAGTAAGCGCTTAAATACCATCTTTATTCTTAGTGTTATTATAAAGAAGAGGAGCAGGCAGAGGAAGGAGAGCAGAAGGAGGGGGTACCTGGCAATCTATAGTCCCAAAGGAGTGGAGCTCTATTTGTGAGGGATTGAAGGGGTCTTCAAGTCCAGGATGAAGTATTAAGCAGCTTCTGTTTAGAAAGTAATAGCTGGTGAGATTTTTCCTCAAATCATCCCCCCAAGAAAGGGGAGAGAGAGGGGGGAAGGGAGATGGGGGGGAGTTGGGGGGTGAGGGACTGGGTGACAGAGAGGAGGACCCCATTACACACAACACCTTTGTGGGAGCAATGTGATCCACTGCTCCATGGCTCAGTGGTGGGGCAAATCTGAAAATTTATTTGCCTGTATCCATACTGCAAAAGGATGGTTCTCAAGTCCAGGATAAAGTGTTGAGCAGCCTCTGTTTAGAAAGTAATAGCCGATCAGATTTTCCCTCATGTCATCCTACCCAGAGGTGGGACAAAAGAGTCAGGGGACAAAGAGACGGGCTCATCACTCACACACACACACACACACACACACACACACACACACACACACACACAGAGTCAGTCTTGACACTGACCTCCCACTCCCCTGGGAGCACGCCCTAGCACAAATAGAAAGGTCCCTTCTGTGGGAGCTAGAGCTGCGCAAGGCAGTTCCAATGAAAGGACTTTTCTCTATGATGCTCTACCCTACTCTTCACACCAGCCCTCTCCCCACCTGAGACCCCCTTCCTGCCTCTCCTCCCCACTGCATATATCAGGCCCAAAGTGTCGGTATTCCTGAGTCCAGAGATATGCAGCACCTTTGAACGTTGACCAGAAGTCAGAAGTACACTGCCTGAATCTACAGGTGCCCAGCTTGTATGCTTGACTCTCAATGCTGATTATCTACTGTGCCTCACTGTGCCTCTTACCACTGAAATCCATCTCCCATCCCCTAACTGTAGGGGTCCCTCAAGGGCCAGTTCTTGGTCCCCTTCTGTTCTCCATCTATATTCACTTTCTTTGTGAATTCATTCGTTCCCACAGCTTCAACTATCATCTCTACGTGGATGATACCCAAATCTACATCTCCTCCCCTGTCTCTCTCCCTCCCTCCAGGCTTGCTTCTCCTTCTGCCTTCAGGACATCTCCACCTGGATTCCTCCCACCACCTAAAACTCAACATATCCAAGACTGAGCTCCTTATTTTCCCTGACTTTCCCGTCACTGTGGACGGCACTACCATCCTACCAAGGATGTCTATCAAGCCCGCAACCTTGGTGTCATCTTTGACTCTGCTCTCTCATTCACCCCACATAGCCAATCCGACACCAAAACCTGCCAGTCTCACCTTCACAACATCACCAAGATTTGCCCTTTCCTCTCCATCCAAACCGCTACCATGTTAGTGTAATCGCTCATCATATTCCGACTGGATTACTGCATCAGCATCCTTGCTGATCTCCCAACCTCCTGTCTCTCCCCACTTCAGTCTATACTCTGAACCACTCTGCTGCCTGGAAATGAATCTCCAGTGGTTGCCTATCAACCTCCATATCAAGGAAAAACTCACTATTGGCTTCAAAGCTCTCCATCACCTTGCCCCCTCTGAGCTCACCTCCTTTCTCTCTTTCTACATCCCAATCTGCACACTCTGCTCCTCTGGTGCTAACGAACCTTCTCATTGTGCCTCATTCTCACCTGTCCTGCTGTTGACCCCTGGCCCACATCCTACCTCTGGCCTGGAACGCCCTCCCTCCTCAAATCTGCCAAATAATCACACGTGCCCCCCTCAAAACCCTATTGAAAGTTCATCTCCTCCAGGAGGCCTTCCCAGACTGAGCCCCCCTTTTCCTCTACTCCTCCTCCTCTCCCCTCCTTCTGCTCTACTCTCTTCCCTACCCCAAAGCACTTGTGTATATATATATATAATATATATATTATATTATAATTCTATTTATTTTTATTAATGATGTGTATATGCTTATAATTCTATTTATTTATATTGATGCTATTGATGCCTGTTTACTTCTTTTGATATCTCTCTCCCCCTTTCTAGACAGTAGGCCTGTTGTGGGCAGGGACTGTCTATTTTTTTTTTTGCTGAATTGTACTTTCCAAGCTCTTAGTACAGTGCTCTGCACAAAGTAAGCGCTCAGTAAATGCGATTGAATGAATGAATGAACGAATCTCTTACTAAAATCCCCATAACAAATTCTCATCAGAGGATGAAGTAGACAGTGGCAACCCCTGCCTTATTCCTGACATAGCACCACCTAAATGGCTTCCCCAGAAGCCACTGTCAGACACAGAGGAGTCCCTTCTGTGGGGAATGAGGCTATGCAGGGGTACTCTCAAGGCAAGATTTTGACTTGTCGAGAGAATTAAGGGCCCTGGGTCTTCAGTCCCACCATCAAGTCAAAAAGCACCAGCGCCCTGCACAGACACCCAAACCCCATTTCCAGGACCAGCTTCTGTGTCCACAGGGGCAACCACTGTTTTATGCACCCACCCAGCTAGTCGCCCCCACCCCCCATCAGCCTGGTTCAGTGCAAAGAGCACAGGCTTGGGAGTCAGAGGTCATGGGTTTGAATCCCGGCTCTGCCACTTGTCAGCTGTGTGACCTTGGGCAAGTCACTTCACTTCTTTGTGCCTCAGTTACCTCATCTGTAAAATGGGAATTAAGACTGTGAGCCTCACGTGGGACA
Organism: Ornithorhynchus anatinus; assembly: GCF_004115215.2. Classification (NCBI taxonomy): domain Eukaryota; kingdom Metazoa; phylum Chordata; class Mammalia; order Monotremata; family Ornithorhynchidae; genus Ornithorhynchus; species Ornithorhynchus anatinus. The sequence goes on along the minus strand of NW_024396937.1, from coordinate 880,806 downwards.
ATGTGATTACCCTGTACATGTGCTCTGCACATAGTAAGTGCTTAACAAATACCAACATTATTATTATTATTAATAGTAGGTTCCCCTCTACAGTGAAGCTCTTTAAAGACAGGGAACATGTCTGCTTAATTCTGTTATATTGTACTGTCCCAAGGGCTAGTACACTGTTTCTGCAGCATATTAAATGCTGAATAAATTCATTTGAACTGATTCACAGAGTGGCTGTTTCACGTCTGCTAGGGGCCCTTGGGAAGTGCTAAAAGACACCTTTCTGGAAGAGTACTCTTGACTTCGGGTGTGATCAGCATGGAGAACTCACTGGATGAGAGTGCAAGGCAGGCTGGTCTCACGGAGGTATTCATTCGTTCATTTAAGCCAGCATGGCTCAGGGAAAGAGCATGGGCTTGGGAGTCCAGAAGGTCTATGGGGTTCAAATCCCAAGCTCTGCCACTTTTCAGCTGTGTGACTGGTGGGCAAGGTTCCACTTAACTTCCTCTGTGCCTCAGTTCCCTCATCTGTAAAATGGGGATTAACTGTGAGCCCCACGTGGGAACAACCTGATTCCCACTGGTTTAACCCCAGCGCTTAAGAACAGTGCTCGGCACATAAGTAAGCGCTTAACAAATACCACATTATTATTATTATTATAAGTCACTAACTTCTCTGTGCCTCAGTTACCACCTCTGTAAAATGGGGATTAAGACCGTGAGCCTCAATGTGGGACAACCTGATTACCCTGTATCTACCACAGCACTTAGAACAGTGCTCTGCACATAGTAAGCGCTTAACAATACCAACATTATTATTATTATAAATTAGCCAGTTACTGTGTGCAGAGCACTGTACTATGTACTTGGGAAAGTACAATATAATAATAACTGACACAGTTCCGTACCCACAGAGAGCTTAGAGTCCACGAAGGGGGATAGACATTCTACTGTCTGACTACTGCTCACTGAAGGCTACTGTGTCAGCCTTCTCTCCTGACCTCCCCTCCTCCTCTCTCGCCCCGCTCCAGTCTATTCTTCACTCCGCTGCCCCGGCTCATCTTCCCTGCAGAAACGATCTGGGCATGTCATCCCCTTCTTAAACACCTCCAGTGGTTGCCTATTAACCTCCGCTCCAAACAAAAACTCCTCACTCTAGCTTCAAGGCTCCTACCATCACCTTGCCCCTTCCTACCTCTCCTCCCTTCTCTCTTTCTACCGCCCACCCTGCACGCTCCGCTCCTCTGCCGCCCACCTCCTCACCGTCCCTCGTCTCGCCTATCCTGCCGTCGACCCCTGGGCCACGTCCTCCTAGCCCGGTCCTGGAACGCCCTCCCTCCTCACCTCCGCCAAACTGATTCTCTTCCCCTCTTCAAAACCCTACTTAAAACTCACCTCCTCCAAGAGGCCTTCCCAGACTGAGCTCCTCTTCTCCCTCTACTCCCTCTACCACCCCCCTTCACCTCTCCGCAGCTAAACCCTCTTTTCCCCCTTTCCCTCTGCTCCTCCCCCTCTCCCCATCCCCTCAGCACTGTACTCGTCGCTCAACTGTATATATTTCCATTGCCCTATTTATTTTGTTAATGAATTGTACATCGCCTTGAATCTATTTAGTTTGCCCATTGTTTTTACGAGAATGTTCTTTCCCCTTGGACTCTATCTATTGCCATTGTTCTTGTCTGTCCTATCTCCCCCGATTAGACTGTAAGCCCGTCAAACGGCAGGGACTGTCTCTATCTGTTGCCGACTTGTTCATTCCAAGCGCTTAGTACAGTGCTCTGCACATAGTAAGCGCTCAATAAATACTATTGAATGAATGAATCAACATTAATATAAATACATAACTACAGCTATGGATATAAGTGCTGTGGGGCTGGAAGGGGGTGATGCATGAAGGGAGCATGTCCCCCCAGCTTTTGCCTTCCTGGCCTGTCTGCCCAGCCTTTGCTTTCCAGGCCTGGTCCCAAACCCTTCTTGTTCCAGTTTTGGCCCCCCGCCTTTGCCCTCCAATCCTGGCCCCGAGTGCTTCTCATTCTAGTTTAGCCCCATCAGCCTTTGCCGTCGAGGCCTGGCCCCAAAGCCTTTGCTTTCGAGGCCTGGCCCCAAACCCTTCTCGTTCCAGTTTTGGCCCCCCATAAATTTGCATTCCAGGTCTGGCACAGAAAGCTTCTCGTTCCTATTTTGCACCCCAGCCTTTGCCTTCCAGGCCTGGCTCCAAACCCTTCTCTTTCCAGTTTTGGCCCCCCAGCCTTTCCTTCCAGGCGTGGCCCCCCCAGCCTTTGCCTACCTGGCCTGGCCCCGAACCCTTCTAGTCCAGTTTTTCCCCCCAGGCTTTGCTTTCCAGGCCTGGCCCCCAGCCTTTGCCTTACAGGCCTGGCTATGAACCCTTCCTTTTCCAGTTTTGCCCCCACAGCCTTTGCCTTTCAGGCCTGGCCCCACTCCATTCTCCTTCCTTTTTGGCCTCCACCCTTGGCCTTCCAGGCCTGGCTCCCAACACATCTCTTTCGATTTTGGCCCCCAGCTTTGTCTTTCAGGCCTGGCTCCCAACACATC
>NW_024396937.1:782740-878166 GCF_004115215.2 Ornithorhynchus anatinus | reverse complement strand
CAAAAGAACAAACCTGGCCAGATCACAAGACCTCCTCCAAGATACTTCCCTTGGCTATGGAACTAGAAAACCCAAAAGCGAGGAGGTCAGAGAAGACATTGTGAGGATGCAGTAAAACAAACCGTCAGACAATGCTGTACCCCAGCTGCAAACTGGGAGCCAACTGCTGAGGACAGACCTGCATGGCACCCTGCCTTCAAGAAGGGAGTGGCTCTTTTCGAGCAAGAGCCTCGAAAGGAAAGAGACACAAGCGGAAAATAGTACCGGATCGTGAAAACATTCAGCCTGATAAGACCACCGTAAATACATTTACTACTATTAAAGATGGTGGCTCCACGCTTCGCCAAACAGCAAAGTAAACGCTACACCACCATCCATCCCCCATCATGCCACCTACCCAGCCACAGCAAGCAGCACTGGTCCCGAGGCAGATCAGCCAAACCAAGTAGGAGGAGACAACTTACCCCTTCTGTGCACAGGGCCCATCAGTAGATCCCGTGCTAAGGCACCATGCCCAGCAACTGTGACCGAGGGTGGGTGCCCACTCGGCAGCAAAGTGTCAGGGTAGGGAGTGAGTTCAAGCCTCGTGCTCGGTGCCACAAGCACTTGCCATGGACTCCCAGGCGTGCCAGTTCCTGGAGGAGTTGAGCAGCAGTGGAGGAGGAGGAAGAGGAGGAAGAGCAAGGGAAGGAGCCGACACCAAAGCCCTCCCACAGACTCTTGCCTCTCTGCTTCACTTCTGGCAACAGCGAGCTGTAGGCAGGAGCAGGGGCTAGTGCCAGTTCATGGATCCTCTCCTCTCTCTCTTCCCCTACCCTTCTCTTCTGCACCCTCCAAACCTCTTCTTTCCCCTCTCTCACTCATTCCCTTCCTTAACCTATTTATTGCCCCAACTACTTGTATTCAAAAGGATGCTAAAGTATCTATAGTTGCTTCATTTTGAATGAGTTTATTTATTTTGAATAACGAATATTCACTTGCAAAGACTTCTATAAACGTGCACTGTTAGGCCAGTACACTTTAAGTCCGGAGGACGGATATTATCTATGCTCCCTCCACTGGCCCACAGGGCAGTTAAGCCAGTAAATCTTAGTGCTGATTGATCGGTGTTTCCCATTGAAGGGGCCTCGGTCAGAAGCTCAGGCTGTCCTCTCATTTCTCTTGAGCAACTTCCTTGATACCTATCTGAGACTTGCAGGGGAGTTAGTTTTTTTATAGGGCATTTGTTAAGCACTTATGATGTGGCAGGCACTGTATACTAAGCCCTGGGGTCGATACAAGCTAATCAGGTTGGACACAGTCCCTGTCCCACATGGGACTCACAGCCTTAATCTTCATTGTACAGATGAGGGAATTGAGACACTGAAAAATTAAGTGACTCATCCGAGATCACACAGTAGACAAGCGGCAGAGCCTACATTAGAGCCTGGGCCCTTCTGACTCCCAAGCTCTATCCGCTAGGCCACGCTGTTTCTCTAATTCCAGTAGTTGTTGAGGTGGCTGTCTTCTGGGTAGTGCGTAATTCTTTCTCCTCTTCAACCGAAGGCAAGGGTACACTATTGGTGTTAGATTAGAAGGAGTCACCAGTTCTCACCACCGAAGTCCAGGAGGGTGAGTTCTTTCTCCCACACCAGAAGGGACTAATCTGCTCATTACCCAGAATCATTACTCGGATCGAGTAAGCGCCCAGTACAGTGTTCTACATACAGCAACTGCTCAATAAATACCAATGATGAAGTGTTCATGATGTCCGGAGCGTTGTACTGTACCAGTCGCCTGGAGGGCATATAAAAGAGACTCGGTTCTTACATTTGAGACATTTAAAATCTAATGGAGAAAAATGGGCACATGGCCAAATATTCAACAGGCAGAATAGGGGTAGGCACCTCTTTTGTGCAGAAGAGTCAAACCAAATGAAACATCTAAGCAGTTGGTACACAAAAAGACATATAATTTAGTGCCGTCCCTCCACGTGACAAATGCCACCATAGAAGAGGCAGAGTGATGACATCACTGTACCGTGTGACTGTTTCTTAGCAACAGCCATTGCTGTCAGCAGGGATGGGACAAGGGAGAGGGAAGGGGAAAGGATGGGAGGGGAAGGAGGGGATGGTAAAAGTCACAGAAGTGTTGGGAGGAGAGCGGAAGCAAATTGTGGTGGCTAGAGGTCACTGTAACAAGTCAGCACACATCTTTGCCCAGTAGCCCCAGTGGTATGGCAACTATAAAACCTTGTGGAAGCTTGAGGAGGCACTTAGGGAATCCTTCTGCCTAGTAGGGTACTATAGGCATGTAGACTTGTCCTCCATAGTCCAAGAAGACACTACTTAAAGTCCATCTGAGAGCGTGTGTGTGGCTGAAAAGGACAATGTGGGATCCACAGTCCCAGCCACATTGGACACACAAAAAGGTGACCTCTTGTTTGGTTGCTGTACTTCATATTTGCAGATGAAGGTGCTGTCGTCTCTTTCGCCTCCTTGTCTCTCAGCACGCAGAAGGAGTTAAGCAGAAACACCTTCGGGGAGCATCTTGCACAGATTCATTTTTATTACATTAGTCATTAAGCTTGGGGACTCACATCAGATTTTGATCTGTGTATGATATCTTGCTAAAGCACAGTTCTAAAATACAACCAGAAACAAAATCTAAGAAGCTGTGCTAGAGAGTGTTTTAGTAAAAACAAGCTCAATATACTGGTAAATTCAGTAACAGTAAGGCCCACAATGAAAACCTGAGCCTTTTTCAAAGTATAGTTTCATGAATGCAAGATTAATACTGCAGAAGGTCTATTCATATGGATCCTGAAGAACGGCAAGAAGATATTCCTTAGCTGTGGTAAAAAATGAAAGAAACATCTGTTCAACTTCAAAAAAATCTAAGCTGAAAAATAAAAAAAAACCCTCATTTTCATTGCTTTTGATACTCCAACAATGCCGGCAGATTCTCTCAGTCCAGTCACTGTGTGGAAGAGCATGAGTTGCCATAAATGGTCAGCAGTAGTAGTATTTATTAAGCATCGACTATGTACCGTACTCTATATAGAGATAGGTTCTCTGGCCCCCAAAGAGCTCACCATCTAAGAAGATCAGAGAAAGCAGATCAATCTTACAGCCCCCCTGGATGTACACAGTAAAGGGAAAGGTTTCCCTCCTTCCCCTCTCCCCGAGATCCCTACTCACCCATTCTGCTGCAGCCTGTAAAATTTATTCTTAGTGGGCAACCCCAGAAAGTAGCATGAGATGGGACAGGAAAGGAAAAGAGTGGCGGTGGGGGAGGCTCTCTTTGTGAGTCAGTTGGAGTTCTCCCCGGCTCCAGACAATATGCTGCTCAGAGGAGCTTGGCTGTCAGGTTGAACAAGTAAGCACAATCAGGCAATGCCGGGGGGCAGCCAGGAAGGGAGAGAGATGGTAATAGTAAGAGCACATATTAAGGGCCTACTGTGGGCAAAGCCCGGGGAAAAAGTACAGTATGGATATTAGGCAAGATGTCTGGTTCCAGAAGGACGACGGGCACTTCTCTGCAGTTTAGGAGGGTGAGTTTGTTTTCCCACACCAGAAAGGGAGAATATTATTTGTTGAATGCTAAAACTGCAGACTTTTAATCATATCATCCTTAACGATGGCATTAAAGCAATTGAATCCAGTTCCACTGAGAGAGAATGAAAGGTCACAGAAAAGTTGTACTTGCCCCATGTTTGAAGCAGAGGATCAGGCTTTCATTCTTTCATTCAATCAATCATATTTATTGAGCGCTTTCTGTGTGCAGAGCACAGCACTCAGTGCGCTTGGAAGAGGACAACATAACATAAAACAGACACATTCCTTGCCCACAATGATCTTACTTTACTTATTCCTTTCAATGGAAAAATACAGCACACCTATTAATTCAGTGTTATTTAAAAACATAAATTTATGGTTAAAATAGTTCCCAACTGTATTTTCTAATTACGCAGAATTAAAGATGAATGTTCGGGAAACCAATTTCATTTTGTTTACACACAAAATGGAATTTTAAGATCGATTGAGATTGATTTTATCAGTTTTTGAAACACGGAATCTAATCCATAAAAAGAGAGCAAAATGCACCTGTGTGACGAAAGGTTACACTAAGCATAAAGAATATAAATTCAGGACATACATCTACGTGGCGATACCCAAATCTACATTCTCCTCCCCTGTTCTATCTCCCTCCTCCAGGCTCGCATGTCCTCCTGCCTTCAGGACATCTCCACCTGGATATCCGCCTGCCCCTGAACAACATGTGAAAGGCTGAGCTCCTTATCATCCCTCCCAAACCCTGTCCCTCCCTGACTTTCCCGTCACTGTGGATGGCACTACCATCCTTCCCGTCAACAAGCCCACAACCTTGGTGTCATCCTGACTCCGCTCTCTCATTCACCCCACATAGCCAATCCACACCAAAACCTGGCTTGTTCTCCTACCTTCAACAACATCGCCAATCTGCCCTTATCCTCTTCCATCCAAACTTGAGCTTCGTTGCTTCAACTCTCGTAATATCCCGACTGGATTATTGCATCAGCCTCCTTTCTGATCTCCCAAACTCCTGTCTCTCCACACTTCAGCCTATACTTCACTCTCCTGCCCGGATTTATCTTTTTTATAAAACCTTCTAGTGAATGTCACCTCTTCTCCTCCAGAATCTCCAGTGGTTGCCTATTCACCTTTGTAGCAAGCAAAAACTCCTCACTATTGGCTTTAAAGCTCTCCAACACCTTGCCCTCTCCTACCTCACCTCCCGCCTCGCCTTCCATAGCCCAGCTTGCACATTCCGCTCCTCTGCCAGTAACCTTCTCCCTGTGCCTCGTTCTCGTCTGTCCCACCGTCGATCCCTGGTCCGGGTCCTACCTCTGGCCTGGAATGCCCTCCCTCCTCAAATTCATCAAATTAGCACACTTCCCCTCTTCAAAGCCCTACTAAAGGCTCACCTCCTCCAGGAGGCCTTTCTGGACTAAGTCCCCCTTTTCCATTGCTCCCCCTCCCCTCCCCATCACCCCCACTCCCTTCCTTTGCTCTAACCCCCTCCCCACCCCACAGCACTTGTGTGCATATATGTACATATTTATAATTCTACTTATTTTATTAATGTGTTTATATCTATAATTCTATTTTTTGACACTGATGCTATTGAGGCCTGTTTACTTGTTTTGGTATCTGCTCCCCCCTTCTAGACTGTGAGCCTGTCTTGGGCAGGGATTGTCTCTATTTGTTGCTGAATTGTACTTTCCAAGCGCTTAGTACAGTGCTCCGCTCACAGTAAGCACTCAATAAATATGATTGAATGTATGAATGAAAGACCAGTGTTAAAGTACTTAACACTCACGCCCTATGCATTGGTTCTTTATTTTTTCCAAATATCTACTGGCTCTTGGGGAAAAGTAATTTAAGACTGCACCTTCTAATTCTACTGGGTTGATCTTCATTCATTTAAGGGTACTTTTGGAGTGCCTCCAGTTGGAAAAGTATTGTACTAAGCCCTGGGGAAGTGTTCAATAGGGGATTCATTAGGATCCCTGGACCTCAGGGGGCTCACAATCTAAAAGAGGGGCAGTGGGGTGGGGGATGAGGACATGAGGAAAGATTGAAATGACCAACCCTCCATTGACCCCACAACTCCTTCCAGTTATCACCCCATCTCCCTCCTACCATAACTCTTCAAGGTCCTGGAGAGAATTGTCCCCACCTCCTGTCTCCACTTTCTCTCCACCGATTCTCTTCCGTCATTCCCTCTGTTCTAGTTTTTTTTTAGGTACTTGTTAAGCACTTACTATGTGTCATGCACTGTTCTAAGCACTGGGGTAGATACAGTTAACCAGGCCAGATACAGTCCCTGTCCCATATGAGGCTCACAGTCTAAATAGGAGGGAGACTGCTACTTATAGTTGAAGAAACTGAGGCACATAGAAGTTAAGTGACTGGGCCAAGGCTCTGAGCACTCCTTAGCTTGTGAGCCCCATGAGGACAGGCACTGTGTCCCACCTAACTTGTACCTACCCCAGTGCTTAGAACATTGCTTGACACATAATAAGTACTCAACAAATACCATGAAAACGTGGCAGAGCGGGGATTAGAACCCAAGCCCTCTTGCTCCCATGTCCGTTCTCTTTCCACTAGGCCACGCTGCTTCTCTGGTTTCCATCCCCTTCACTCCATGGAAACTGCCCTCTCTAACATCATCAGTGACCTTCTTCTTGCCAAATCTGACGGCCTCTACTCCATCTAAATCCTCCCTAACCTCGGCTGCCTTCAACACTGCGGACAACCCCCTTCCCCAGGAAATGTTAGCTAACTTTGGCTTCACTGACACTGTCCTCTTCTGGTTCTGCTCCTATCTCTCTGACGGTTCCTTCTCGGTCTCTTATGCAGGACGCTCCTCTGCCTCTGACAGTTGGGGGCCCTCAAGGTTCAGTTCTGGGTCCCCTTCTATTCTTCATCTACACACACTCCCTTGGAGGACTCATTTGCTCCCATGGCTTCAACTACCACTCCTATGCAGATGATACCCAACTCTACCTCTCCGGCCCTGATCTCTCTCCTTCTTTGCAGGCTTGCATTTTCTCTGGCCTTCAAGACATCTCGATACCTGCTCGTTCCACCGATGACTCAAATTGAACATGTCTAAAACGAAATCCTTCACCTTCCCCCCCCAAATCCTGCCCACCCCCGCATCTTTCCCATCACCTACAATCCTCCCTATCTCACAAGCCCATAACCGTGGCAAGTTCCTTGATTCATCTCTTTCATTTGACCCACATGTTCAATTTGTCACCAAATCCTGTCAGTTCTACCTTCACAACACTAGTAAAACCTGCCCTTTCCTAACCATCCAAACTGCTAACACATCGCTTAAAGCACTTATCCTACCCTGCATCTGCCTCCTTACTCACCTCCCTGCCTCCTGTCTCTCTCACTACAGTCCACACTTCACTCTGCTGCCCAGATCATTTTTCTTAAAAAAACCTATTCAGTCCATCTTTCCCCACTCCTCATGAACTTCCAGTGGTTGTCCATCCACCTCTGCATCAAACAGAAACTCCTTACCATCACTGAAAGCACTTAATCAATTCACCCCCTCCTACCTGATCTACTACTGATCTACTACTCTCACTGATCTACTACAGCCCAGCCCGCACGCTTTGCTCCTCCAGTGCCCGCTTGCCCACTGTGCCTTGACCTCAACAGTCTCGTCGCCAACCCCTTTCCCATGACCTCCTCTGGCCTGGAACTCCTTCCCCTTCCATATGTGTCACACCTCCACTCTCCCCACCTTCGAAGCCTTATTAAAATCGCATCTCCTTCAAGAGGCCTTCCCCGACTAAGCCCCCTTTTCCCTGACTCCCTCTCCCTTCTGCCATCATCTACGCACTTGTATCTGAACCCTTGGAGCTCTTGGTATTTACCCCACTCTCAGCCCCTCGGCCCTTATGTTCATAGCCATAATTTATTTATGTATATTCATGTTTGTCTCCTCTTCTAGACGGTAAGCTCGCTGTGGGCAGGGACAGGATCTACCAACTCTGTTGCACACTATTCTCCCAAGGGCTTAGAAGAGTGCACTGCACACCGTAAGCACTCAATAGATACCACTGACTGATTGATAAAGACAGCACAAAGACACAAATATAGATTTTGCTATTGACCGATAACCTCCAGAGATGGCATTTTTTGAACCAGAATACAATTTGAAGAAACTCTCAAAAGGAATAAATTTACTTTCTGCTTGCAGATACGATCAACCTCATTACTTAACACAGCCTGATGCAACTGCAGAGCCCTGGATTGCTTACGGCCTGCTGGATTGCTCATGGTGCTGGGGGGGGCGGAGTGTGACCCGAACTTTCTTTTTCTACTTCAAAAATCGACTCCCGAAGTGTGTATGCACCGTCTGCCTTCCACAGTGCGGGGGAAGTACGCATCTCCTGCCTTCCGTGGTGCGAGCTGTTCTTTATCTCCCTCCTGGCCCCACCTCTGCCTTCTAGACCGATTTTGTCACCTTTACCTCCTTCCTAATCTCATTCCTTTCTCCTGCACTGTGTTTGGGAACTTCAACCACCGTGTGGAGTTTGCTCTGAATCCCCTGGCCACCCACTTCCTCACCCTACTCAACTTTGCTGATTGCTTACCTAACTCCACCTCTCAGCCAGATACAGGTTCAATAGCATCTCTAGACAATGCCCCATCTCTAACCTTACCAACTCTGACCAACTCTTACCCAACCACAGTCTTCTAACTTGTCATCCTGAGCCCCCCTGCCCCCAGAAATCCATGACATCTGCACTCTGGACCCACTCATCCTGTCCCAAGCTGTCATATTCCTCTCATCCACCTCCTCAACAACTCCCTCAACACCAAAAAGCTTCCTGACCCCCTTGTCCCTCTGTCACTCTTGCACCAGCAACCCCCTGCCCTGGATCACCTCCACTGTCCACTTTCCCCGTTTCTGGGCTTGGGCAGCTGATCCCAGCTGGTGAAAATTCAGACACCAGGTTAACTTATGCCCTATGGAATTCACTCTGACCTGCTCTATTTCATCTCACTCGTCTGCTCAGCAACTATTTCATTCCTTGCTCACTGACCCCCACGCCTGCAGCCTCACCAACTATTGCCAACTTCAACTCCTTCTTGAAGCCTCCAGTGCTCCCACTGCCTCTCTCCCAAAGTCCTGCTGATCTCACCAACTTCTTTCAGGGTAAAATAGAAACCACTGGGCATGAACTTTGCAAAGTTCTTCCTTCCCTTTCTCACAGCTATACAGTCTCCTCTTCCTTCTCTTCCACCTTCCCTGCTCACAAGAAGCTTGCACTCTAGGGGAGGAGACTGACAGGGGAATCAAAATAAATCAAGTGAATGTTCTATAAGAATATTAGTCGTACACGAATTGCATTTTCAATGGATAATACCTACATCGTAAAGGCAGTTGACTAAAAATAAACACAGAACCCTAGACGCAGATGATGGGTTGCTACATTCAGGATAGGGATAATTACCTGGGTAAGTATTGCTGTAAAAGGTGGGATTTTAAGAGGCCTTCAGAGGTGAGGAGGATTAAGGTCTGGTGGAGTTCAGGGCAGGGGTCAGGGAGAGAAGGGAGCTCTCAGTTTCAGGGACGGTATGAGTGAGCTGAGCTGAGAGCACAGGTTGGAGGTCGGCTTGGGTGGAACAAATACTTCAAGCAGGGAATGTACGGGAAAATTGAGGCCCAGAGAAGGTGAGTGTGATTTACCCAAGGTCACGCGACAGACAAATGGCAGAACCGGAACTAGAACCCGGGTCACCGGACTCTTGGGTCCGTGCTGATTCCACTGCGCCCCACTGGTTTGGAGGAGAAAGATGATATGTGCCAAGCGAGGTTTCAGGGAGATGATCTGGGCCGGAGTGCCATTTTACCAATCAATCAGTGGTATTCATTGAGTGCTTTCTGTGTTCAGAGCTCTGTACTAAGCCCTTGGGAGAGTACAATACGTGTTCCCTGCCCGAAACAAGCATTTACAGTCTAGAGGACTGTAAGGACTGTAGAGGTCTTAAGTAAGCGTTGTTGCATCCACTTCATCCAGCCATCAGAATCGAAAGCCAAGGTAGATGTCTCACTTAAGATTTTTGGCTGTGATTGACTTAGGTCCGAATAGCTGTCTGATATAGTTCGAAACAGCACTTCATGGCAAATGTATAAGGATGTGAGTTGTTTTGAAAGTTACAAAAAGTCGCTTGAAATATTAAATTACCTGGGATCACCAAGATTTCATATTTCTCTGTTCTAATCCTCAGAAGAGTTAGGGCATCTTGAGGATTAAATTCTTTCACAGCGTATCCTGCTAGTTCTATAAGGTGATGAAGATGCCTTCCATATTGAACTGTTGTAGTGTAATTTAGGCTCGTTTTAAGTGGAATGCCTATAAAAATAAGAGTGAATACAAAACATACTGTTAATTGAACAGATCATCTTTGCATGCTAAAGAGCACATTCAAATGAAAACCCCTAAAAGAATATTCTCTATTCATTAGCAGCTTCTCTCACAAAATTGAAATTTCATATGAGGATTTATTAGAAAATCTTTAGAAAGATAAATCTAGATTATATCATCTTAGAGTTTATTTACTAGAGAAGGAGCATGGAGTAGTGGATAGAGCACGGGCCTGGGAGTCAGAAGGTCCTGGGTACTAATTCTGACTCCGCCACTTGTCTGCTGTGTGACCTTGGGCAAGTCACTTCACTGGGCCTCAGTTACCTCATCTGTAAAAAGGGGATTGAGACTGTGAGCCCCACGTGGGACAGGGGCTGTGTCCAACCCGATTTGCTGGTCACCATCTCAGCGCTTAGTACAGTGCCTGGCACATACTAAGCACAGGGCTTGGCCCATAGCAAGTGCTTAAGAAATACCATTATTATTCTCATCAGGCTGTTAGCAATCATCAGCACAAACATTTATTAAGTTCTTATTCTTAATAACTCTAATGCACCATACTACATATTACAGAAAATACATAGAAATCGATGAAGTCACCGAGAAGCCACTTGGAGGTATCTGTTCAAAATGGCGTAAATGGGCTGTGTTAATTGGCACTAAATGTAGTTATTTTGGTCATATGAATTCACACAGAGATAGCTATTCTTCATAATCGAAGACCCAGCTACCGATAGTGATGTTTTATCCTTGTGTCTGGCTGAAAAAGTGCTGAACATAAACCAAAGGTAGGTGGAGCGCTTTTTTTTTTTTGGTCCCCTGCTCCGCTGAGTTGAACAGTGTCTTCCTCAGTATGGCCACTTGGACAACAAGAGTGTTGCCAAAAGCCACTACGGCCTCTTCGGCAACTGAGAGCCCAATATAAAATTCCTGATTGACACGGGACTTGAGTTTAGGGTGGCAGGGTGAAAACTGCACTCAATTTGTCCTTACAGGAGTGGTGATGGACAAATCCTCACTCTTGGCTTCAAAGCTTTCCATCACCTTGCCCCCGCCTACCTCACCTCCCTTCTCTCCTTCTCCAGCCCAGCCCGCACACTCCGCTCCTCTGCCGCCAATCGCCTCACGGTGCCTCGTTCTCACCCGTCCCGCCGTCGGCCCCTGACCCACGTCCCACTTCTGGCCTGGAATGCCCTCCCTCCTCACGTCCGCCAAACTAGCACACTTCCCCCATTCAGAGCCCTACAGAAGGCTTACCTCCTCCTCTCCCAGACTGAGCCCCTCTTTTCCTTTGCTCCTCCTCCCCTCCCCATCACCCCGACTCCCTCCCTCTGCTCTACCCCCCTCCCCGTCCCACAGCGCTTGTGTATATATGTACATATTTATTATTCTATTTATTTTATTAACAATGCGTATATCTCTATAATTCTACTCATTTATATCGATGCTCCTGATGCCTGTCTACTTGTTTGGTTTGGTTTTGTTGCTGTCTCCCCCCTTCTAGACTGGGAGCCCGTTGTTGGGTAGGGATTGTCACTATCTGTGGCCGAACTGTACTTTCCAAGCGTTTAGTACAGTGCTCTGCACACAGTAAGCACTCAGTAAATACGACTGAATGGGTGAACGAATGATGGGACGAGATGGAAAAGACACACTCTCTTTCCTGGGCCTCCCAGAGCTAAGCCACATATGTACAGAAGTGCAGGAGAAGAGCTCCTGGATGGCAGGGATTGGGTCTTCCTACCGTATTGGCCTCTCCCAAGTACTCGGTACACTGCTCTGCACACGCTAGGCCCTCAAGAAATGCCAGTGGTTGACTGATAAATAATGAAGCCAGAACATGTAGAACTGTCAGAAAGAAAGTTGATTACCAACTCAATTTCTCCTGTGTAAAATCGGAGGACCTTAAGAAATGTCATTATGGTCCACTGGTCCACTAGATGTTGTTGGTCCACCTAGCTCAGTTCTCCAACAGTAGCCACAGGATGCTTGAAGGAACAGGGTGATGATTACCCTCATTTTGCGATGTATTCATTCATTCAATAGTATTTACTGAGAGCCTACTATGTGCAGAGCACTGTACTAAGCGCTTGGAATGTACAATTTGGCAACAGATAGAGATAATCCCTGCCCAATGACAGGCTCACAGTTTAATCGGGGGAGACAGATGGGCAAAAATAAGACAACATAATCACGATAAATAGAATCAAGGAGCTGTACACCTCATTAACAAAATAAATAGGGTAATAAAAATATATACAAATGAGCACAGTCCTGAGGGGAGGGGAAGGGAGAGGGGGAGGAGCAGAGGGAAAGGGGGCTTAGCTGAGGGGAGGTGAAGGGGGCAAGGGGGGGGAGCGGAGGGGAGCAGAGAGGGAGCAGAGGGAGCAGAGGGAAAAGGGGTAGCCCAGTCTCGGAAGGCGTCTCGGGGGAGGTGAGCTCTCATAAGGACTTTGAAGAGGGAAAGAGAGTTAGTTTGGCGGAGGTGAGGAGGGAGGGCATTCCAGGAGAGTGGTAGGACATGGGCCAGAGGTCGACGGCGGGATAGGCATGAACGGGAGACAGTGAGGAGGTGAGCGGCAGAGGAGCGCAGCATGCAGGGTGGGCAATAGAAAGAGAGAAGGGAGGTGAGGCAGGAGAGGGCAAGGTGATGGAGAGCCTTGAAGGCCAGAGTGAGGAGTTTTTGTTTCGTGCAGAGGTTGATAGGCAACCACTGGAAGTTTTTAAGGAGGGCAGTGACATGCTGTCACCTGTCGCCGGGGACAGGTTCCTTCGGAATCGGCGCGGGAGAGAGAGAGAGAGAGGCTGGAGATGGAAAACCTGAGTTTTGTATAGAATTTATTCCGCGGGGTGGATTGAATTAATTAATTATTTAGACGCGACAGTCGGCCTTCCCTTTTGGGGGAAATGTGGTGTTAAAGCTTCCCCTTTGGGAGGAATTTGGTGTTAAAGCTTCCCTGATGGGAGGATTACACTAGTATGTTACTCGAGTGTGGGCGGACACCAGGGCCCGCCCAGGAAGAGCTCGTTAATGGTTTACTCACAACGTGGTGAGGCGGCTAGTTCCCACCATGTGCGCACCCACTTGGGAGGAATCCACTTAAGCGTTCAATCTACTTATGCGCCGACCCCATTTAGGCCTTAGACTTACTTATGCGCTACACACTCGTTAAACTCACTTGCGCGTTACACTCGCTTGTACGCTACCCACTTACGCACTAAACTCACATGTGCATGATACTCACTTATACATTGCCCGCTTATACACTAAGCTCACATATGCGTTACACTCATACATTACCCACTTATGTATTTAACCCAGTTATGTGTTACACTCACCCGTCCCGCGACCCGTCTCTGTGTGTTGTTCCTGGTGGCAGAATGGCGTCTGGTGCTCGGGACAGGGAGAGACACGTGGGTGGCCGTTGCTACCACTGTGATCATCCCAGAGAGAGACCCGAGCACCAGAGGCAACAGGTATTTATTACCTTTGGTTTGGGTGGTCCCCACTTCCTTCCTGTTCAATCTCCGCCCCCTTCCGCTCCCTTCCCTTCCATACCCTATTGGGTGGGCACGGAGGTGAGGGACACCTATCTTCCCGTCCTGCCTCCTCTGGCCAGAGAGGTTACGTCACTGATGGCATTTTGACCTTTGGGTAGCAGGTGCCCAGGTCCACGTTGGCACACATGCCCAGAGCGTTTCTGCAGGAAGATCATCCGGACAGCGGATTGAAGAATAGACTGGAGTGGGAAGAGACAGGAGGAAGGGAGATCAGAGAGAAGGCTGACACAATAATCCAGCCGGGATATTATGAGAGCTTGTACCAGCCCGATAGCTGTTTGGATGGAGAGGAAAGGGCGGATCTTGGCGATATTGTAAAGGTGAGACTGGCAGGTGTTGGTGACGGATTGGATGTGTGGGGTGAATGAGAGACCTGACTCAAGGATGACACCAAGGTTGCCGGCTTGAGAGACGGGAAGGATGGTCGTACTGTCCACAATGACGGGGAAGTCAGGAAGAGGACAGGGCTTGGGAGGGAAGATAAGAAGCTCAATTTTGGACATGTTGAGTTTTAGGTGCCGGGCAGATATCCAGGTGGAGACGTCCTGGAGACAGAAGGAGATACGAGGCTGAAGGGAGGGGGAGAGAACAGGGGAGGAGATGTCGATTTGGGTGTTATCTGCATAGAGATGATAGTCGAAGTCGTGGGAACGAATGAGTTCACCAAGGGAGTGAGTATAGATGGAGAATAAAAGAGGGACAAGAACTGACCCTTGAGGAACCCCTACAGTTAGTGGATGGGAGCGGGAGGAGGAGTCCGCGAAGGAGACCGAGAATGAGCGGGCAGAAAGATAAGAGGAGAACCGGGAGAGGACAGAGTCCGTGAAGCAAAGGTGAAATAAGGTGTGGAGGAGAAGGGGATGGTCGACAGTGTCATAGGCAGCTGAGAGGTCGAGGAGGATTAGGATAGAGTAGGAGCCATTGGATTTGGCAAGAAGGAGGTCATGGGTGACCTCTGAGAGAGCAGTCTCGGTAGAGTGGAGGGGATGGAAGCCAGATTGGAGGGTGTCCCGGAGAGAGTTGGAGTTGAGGAATTCAAGGCAGCGAGTGTAGACGACTCATTCTAGGAGTTTGGCAAGGAAAGGTAGGAGGGAGATAGGGCGATAACTGGATGGGGTAGTGGGGTCGAGAGAGGGTTTTGTTAAGGTTGGGGGAGACATGGGCATGTTTGAAGGCAAAGGGGAAGAAGCCATTGGAGAGTGAGTAGTTCAAGATAGAAGTTAAGGAGGGGAGGAGGGAAGGGGCGATGGTTTTTATAAGGTGAGCGGAAATGGGGTCCGAAGCACAGGTGGAGGGGGTGGCACTTGCGAGGAGGGAGGAGATCTCCTCTGAGGATACAGCAGGGAAGGATGGGAAAGTAGGGCAAAGGGGGCTCCAGAAGCGGAACAGGTGAGTCTGGAGAGAGCGCAGCCCTGGGAGTCAGAAGGACCTGGTTCTAATCCTGGTTCCGCCACCAGTCTGCTGGGTGACCTCGGACAAGTCACTCGATTTCCCTGCCCCTCACTCTCCTCATCCGTTAATGGGTACTGACACAAGCCCCGCCCTCAAGGAGTTTACAGTGTAATGGGAGGCCCTGAAACTGAAATCAATTAGCAGGTAAGGGGAAGCAACCGCGATTAAAGACACAACTGCCATGGGGGCGATGGGGTGGGAGAGGACTCGAGTACATAGGTGATGTTGTATGTTTGCAACTTTCCACACTAGCATCAGAATTCAGGATGGATTCAATTATTATCTCTCGGTCCATTATCTGTTTCTGAAACTCATTATGGTCCTTGTTAAGCCCTTACGATGAGCCAAGCACTGAACACTGGGGTAAATAAAAGTTAATCGGGGCCTCACAATTTCAATCCCCATTCTACAGATGAGGTCCCGTTGGCACAGAGAAGTGAATTGACTTGCCCAGGATCACACACGGCAGACAAGCGGTGGAGCCGCGATTAGAAGCCAGGTCCTTCCGGCCCCTGCTCTATCCACTAAGCCTCACCCCTTCTAAACTAGTAGGCTATATAAATGTAGGCCATATAAATGTTTTTCCTAGACTGAGAAATTCACAGACCTGTTCAGAAATTCATTAATTAATTCATTCATTCAATAATATTTATTGCGCACTTACTATGTGCAGAGCACTGTACTAAGCACTTGGAATGTACAAATCAGTAACAGATAGAGACAGTCCCTGCCCTTTGACGGGCTTACAGTCTAATCGGGGGAGACAGACAGACAAGAACAATGGCAATAAATAGAATCAAGGGGAAGAAAATCTCATGAAAACAATAGCAAATAAATAGAATCAGGGTGATGTACATCTCATTAACAAAATAAATAGAGTAATGAAAATATGTACAATTGAACGGATGAGTGCAGTGCTGAGGGGATGGGACGGGAGAGGGGGAGGAGCAGAGGGAAAGGGGGGAGAAGAGGGTTTAGCTGCAGAGAGGTGAAGGGGGGGATAGAGGGAGCAGAGGGAAAAAGGGAGCTCAGTCTGGGAAGGCCTCTTGGAGGAGGTGAGTTTTAAGTAGGGTTTGAAGAGGGGAAGAGAATTAGTTTGGCGGAGGTGAGGAGGGAGGGCATTCCAGGACCGCGGGAGGACCTGGCCCAGGGGTCGTCAGCGGGATAGGCGAGAACGGAGGATGGTGAGTAGGTGGGCAGCAGAGGAGTGGAGCGTGCGGCATGGGCAATAGAAAGAGAGAAGGGAGGAAGAAAGAGAGAAGGGAGGAGAAAGAGAGAAGGGAGGAAGAAAGAGAGAAGGGAGAAAGAAATTCCCAGCGGTACGCTCTTCGAATTCAGGAGTGAAACCAACAGCCGTAAGAACTATCTTAGAACTCAAGAACTCAAACATTTCCCCCTTTTAAATAGTTACCAAACAATAAAGACTGGGGGTTGGAATGGTATTTAGGTTTTTCAGAAGAACCAAGGGCTTGGGAGTCAGAGGTCATGGGTTCTAATCCTGCCTCCACCGCCCATCAGCCGTGTGACTTTGGGCAAGTCACTTCACTTCTCTATGCCTCAGTTCCCTCATCTGTAAAATGGGGATGAAGCCTGTGAGCCCCACGTGGGACAACCTGATCACCTAGTATTCCCCCCTACCCCGGCCCCAGCGCTTAGAACAGTGCTTGGCAGAGAGTATGCGCTTAACTAATACCATCATTATTATTATCTTTTTTTTTTTGCGTAATACAAATAACGTGTTAAACTCAAAATATAGAGAATGGTTCCTTGATATCAAAGTATTTTACAAGGCTTTTTTCTTTTTTTCTTCAGGCCTGGTATAATATACGCCTACGAAGTTACACTTTAGATCTTGAAATATAGTTGAAATATATTTACCATCTGCCCTTATCACCATAGCTCCAACAACCCCTCTATGGGACAGAATCCTCCGTAGGACTGCTTCGGACCCTCGCTATATAACAGATGAAAGACAGCAGTGAAAGTTAATTAACCAAAATAACTTGTTGGGGGATAAACACTTTCCTTTTTCTCCAACTTGAGAATAAACTGTCCGTTGCAAAGACATCTCAGTCCGATTCTCATGAAAACATGGTTTAACTTTAGTCGAGGAGTTATCCGGAGCCTCGGTGTCTTCCGGTTTCTGGAAAACCTCCTGGAACGCTGTAGTCGCGATTTTGGAAGAGACCACGCGTCGATCAATCAGATCCTACGAGTCATCGGGTCACTGATGGGAAATAGGGAATTCGGCTCTGGGGGAAGCAGATTTTCTACCATTTAAAGGAGAATATTTTGACAGCTATTTAGGACCGTACACCTTGCAAATCGATGTGCGTATAGGTTCGCACACGCACCTAATCATCATCATATCTTTCAGGGTTTCTCTATGCGTAGTATCTCGTTTCTGCGCGCCGGTGGGGTTGGGTTAGTTAGTCTTTCCTTCCCGGTCTACCACGGACTTGGGGAATTAACCACAGTTTAGCGCGAAAGCTTCCTAGGTCAGATCAAATTCCGCCTTGATTTAACAGCGATAGAGAATGAGCAGAGGAAAGCCCAGAAAGAGAAGAAATGAGATCTTGTGAACGGGGGATGCTTAAAGCTCGGGGACCTGGGGTCGACTTTCTAGCCGGTATGGTTACGCGGGGCCCGTTGGCGAAGATGAGCGGCGCGGCGCGGTTGCGGGGTTTCTCCGGGCTTGGCTGCAGTGGCTCAGTGGCAAGAGCCCGGCCGGGCTCGGGAGTCGGAGGACGTGGGTTCTCCTCCCCGCTCCGCCACTCGTCTGCTGGGTGACCTCAGGCGAGCCGCTTGACTTCTCTGTGCCCTCAATGACCTCATCTGGGAGATGGGGATAACGACCGTGAGCCCCACGTGAGACAACCTCATTCCCTCGGATCTACAGGTTTGGGCGCGCCGTCAGCGTTTGAGAAATACCCCGGAGAAGCAGCGTGGCTCAGTGGAAAAGGCGGGGGCTTGGGAGCCAGAGGTCATGGGTTCGAATCCCCACTCAGCCACTCGTCAGCTGCGTGACTTGGAGCGAGTCATTTCACTTCTCTGGGCCTCAGTGACCTCATCTGGAAAACGGGGATGAAGCCCGTGAGCCCCATGGGGGACAACCTCATCACCCTGTATTCCACCCCGCCCCCCCTCCTCCAAGGCTTAGAAGAGTGCTTGGCGCAGAGTAAGCGCTTAACCGAGGTCTTTAGCATCACTATTATCACTGTCAGAACGGCCAGCCGAGCCGCCCGGCGCCACCGCCCGCCCCCATCCCGGGCCCCTCCTCCTCTCCCCTCTCCCCTCCCTCCCAGACAGGGTGGGGGTCCGGCGAGGCTGGGGGCTCTCCTGTCCCTCCCTCCTCCTGCCCCTTCTTCAACTCTCCCATCTTTCTCGGCAATATCTTAAGAGATCCCTTGCCTCCTCTCAAACTCCATCCCTTCCACCAGCACCTCTGACCCCATCCTATCTCACCTTATGAAAGCACTTGCCCCCTTCTTTCTTCCCTCCCGGACCACCATCCCCCTCTAGACTCTAAGCTCCTTGTAGGCAGGGAATGTGCCTGTTATGCTTACACGGTACTCTCCCAAGTGCTTAGTACAATGAGCCCCCAGTAAATGCGATTCATTGATTGATGAATTGATCTCAAACTGTTCATTCACTCATTCAATCGTATTTTTTGAGTGCTTACTGTGTACTAAGCGCTTGGGAGAGTAGACTACAACAATAAACACATTCCCTGTTTGCTGTCTATTGGCTTCTTCCCCACTGCTTTCAAACATGCTTGTGTCTCCTCTACCCTAACAAACCCTCCCTTGGCTCCACGGCTCCCTCCAGTTATCGCCCCATCACCCTCCTGCCATTCCTCTCCAAACTCCTTGAGCGAGTTGCCTCCACTCGCTGTTTTCAGTTCATCTCCTCCAATGCCCTCCTGACTCCCTCCAATCTGGCTTCCTTCCCCTTTGCTCCACAGAGACTGCCCTATGAAAGGTCACAAGTGATCTTCCTCTTGCCAAATCCAAGGGGCCTCTACTCCATCCTTGATCCTCCTTGACCGCTCGGCTGCCGTAGACACTGTCAACCACTCCCTTCCCCTGGAAACGTGATCCAACCTTGGATTCACTGATACTGTACTCTTCTGGTTCTCCTCCTCTCTGGCCACTCGTTCTCATTCTGTTTCCTGGACTCCTCCTCTGTCTCCCCCCAACCCCGTCTCCCTCCTCCTCCCCAAACATGGGAGTTCCTCAAGGCTCAGTTCTGGGTCCTCTTCTATTTTCCATCTACACCCACTCATTCATTCATTCATTCATTCATTCATTCAATAGTATTTATTGAGCACTTACTATGTGCAGAGCACTGCACTAAGCGCTTGGAATGTACAATTTGGCAACAGATAGAGACAATCCCTGCCCAATGACAGGCTCACAGTCTAAACGGGGGAGACAGACAATAAAGCGAAACAGAATAAAACAAAACAAGACATCAAGATAAATAGAATCAAGGAGATATGCACCTCATTAACAAATGAATGGGGTAATAAATAATATATACAAATGAGCACAGTGATGAGGGGAGGGGGAGCAGAGGGAAAGGGGGCTCAGTCTGGGAAGGCCTCCTGGAGGAGATGAGCTCTCAGTAGGGCTTTGAAGAGGGAAGAGAGTTAGTTTGGCAGATGTGAGGAGGGAGGGCATTCCAGGTCAGTGGTAGGACGTGGGCCAGGGGTCGACGGCAGGACAGGCGCAAACGGGGGACCATGAGGAGGTGAGCAGCAGAGGAGCGGAGTGTGCGGGCTGGGGTGTAGAAGGAGAGAAGGGAGGTGAGGTAGGAGGGGCCAAGGTGATGGAGAGCTTTGAAGTCAAGAGTGAGGAGTTTTTGTTTCATGCGATGGTTGATAGGGCAACCACTGGAGGTTTTTGAGGAGGGGAGTGACATGCCCAGAGCGTTTCTGTAGAAAGGTAATCTGGGCAGCAGAATGAAGAATAGACTGGAGTGGGAAGAGATGGGAGGAAGGGAGATCAGAGAGGAGGCTGTTGCAATAATCCAGTTGAGATATTATGAGAGCTTGTACCAGCAAGGTAGCAGTTTGGATGGAGAGGAAAGGGCAGATCTTGGCGATGTTGTGAAGGTGAGCCCGGCAGGTTTTGCTGACGGATTGGATATGTGGGGTGAATGAGAGAGCAGAGTCAAGGATCACACCAAGGTTGCGGGCCTGTGGATGGGTAAGTCAGGGAGAGGACAGGGTTTGGAAGGAAAGATAAGGAGCTGTCTTAGACATGTTGAGTTTCAGATGGCAGGTGGACATCCAGGTGGAGATGCCCTGAAGGCAGGAGGAGATACGAGCCTGGAGGGAGGGAGGGAGAACAGGGGAGGAGATGTAGATTTCGGTGTCATCTGCATAGAGGTGATAGTTGAAGTCGTGGGAGTGAATGAGTTCACCAAGGGAGTGAGTATAGAAGGAGAACAGAAGGGAGCCAAGAACTGACCCTTGAGGAACCTCTACAGTTAGTGGATGAGAAGGGGAGGAGGAGCCCACAAAGGAGACTGAGAATGAACGTTTAGATAGATAAGAGGAGAACTGGGAGAGGAAGGAGTCCATGAAGCCAAGGTTGGATAAAGTGTTGAAGAGAAGGGGATGGTCGAAAGTGTCAGAGGCAGCTGAGAGGTCGAGGAGGATCGGGATGGAGTAGGAGCCATTGGATTTGGCAAGAAGGACGTCATTGGTGACCTTTGAGAGGGCGGTTTCGATGGAGTGGAGGGAATGCAAGCCAGATTGGAGGGGGTCCAGGAGATTTCCTCTACTCTGTCTCCCTTCTGCGATGCCCTTGCACTCCTTTTATGCCCTTAATCACCCCGTCAGCTCCTTAGCACTTATCTACTTTATCCGTAATTCATTTCTTTATATTAAGGTCTGTCTACCTCTTCTAGACTCCTTGTGGAGAAGGAACATTGTCTACTAACTCTGTTATTGTAGACTCTCCCAAGCGCTGACTGCAGTGCTCAGTGGAAAGAGCCCGGGCTTGGGAGTCAGAGGTCATGGGTTCGATTCCAGGCTCTGCCACTTAGCAGGTGTGTGACTGTGGGCAAGTCACAACTTCTCTGTGCCTCAGTCTCCTCATCTGTAAAATGGGGTTTAACTGTGAGCCTCACGTGGGACAACCTGATTACCCTGTATCTACCCTAGCGCTTAGAATAGTGCTCTGCACATAGAAGGCACATAACAAATACCAACATTATTATTATTAGGTGCTCAGTGAATATGATCCATTGACTGAGTCCAAGACAACACCGAGGATTCAGGCTTATGAGATAGGAAGAAAAGTGGTACTGTCTAGAGTGATGGGAAAGAGAAGCAGCATGGCCTAGTGGATAGAGCACAGGCTTGGAAGTCAGAAGGGCCTGGCTCTACCACGTGTCGACAGTGTGACCTTGGGCAAGTCGCTTTACTTCTCTGGGCCTCAGTACCTCCTCTGTAAAAGGGGGGTTAAGGCTGTGAGCCCCATGTGGGATAGGGACCGTGTCCAACCTGATTAGCTTGAATCTCCCCCAATGCTTAGTACAATGTCTGGTGTCGACCCCTGGCCCACATCCTACCGCCGCTCAGGAATGCCCTCCCTCCTCACATCCGCCAAACTAACTCTCTTCTCCTCTTCAAAGTACTACTGAGAGCTCACCTCCTCCAGGAGGCCTTCCCAGACTGAGCCCTCCTTTCCCTCTGGTCCCCCTCCCCCCGTCACCTTCTGCTCTTCCCCCTTCCCCATCCCCAGCACTGTGCTCATTTGTATATATAATTTATTACCCTATTTATTTTGTTAATGAGGTGTATATCTCCTTGATTCTGTTTATCTTCATGATGTTGTCCTGTTATTGTTTTGTTCTGTTTTGCTTTGCTGTCTGTCTCCCCCTTTTAGACTGTTAGCCCATCATTGTGCAGGGATTGTCTCTATCTGTTGCCGAGTTGTACATTCCAAGCGCTTAGTACAGTGCTCTGCACATAGTAAGCGCTCAATCTGAATGAATGTAGTAAGCACTTATTAACAAATACCAGGGGAAAAAAAAGAAAATATAGGTGCCGGGGCAGGGTTTGTGTGGAAAGATAAAGGATTTTAGTTTGGACATGTCTAGTTTGAGGTATCAGCGGCTCACACTACCCATGATCCCTGTCCCAAGGAATCTTACACTCTAGATGGAAGGAGGGACACACACAACGAATACTCCAGATAGGAGGAGGTAATAGGGCCTGAAGAAGTAGTAAAGTACTGATGCATCCACTGAGCGCTGACCTAAGGCTCCAGAGTCGCCACAACAAGGCAGCTGCCCCGATTAATAATAATGTTGGTATTTGTTAAGCGCTTACTATGTGCAGAGCACTGTTCTAAGCGCTGGGGTAGACACAGAGGAACCAGATTGTCCCACGTGGGGCTCACAGTCTTAATCCCCATTTTACAGATGAGGTAACTGAGGCACAGAGAAGTTAAGTGACTTGCCCACAGCCACACAGCTGACAAGTGGCAGAGCTGGGATTCGAACCCATGACCTCTGACTCCAAAGCCCGTGCTCTTTCCACTGAGCCACGCTGCTTCACCCTAGCCACGGCCGGCTCCTCTGCTCTCCCATAGCCCCGCCTCCGTCCCAACAACCCCGCACACCCCTCAAGAAGCAGCGAAGCCAGTGGAAAGTGCACGGGGCTGGGCGTTGGGAGACCTGGGTCCCAGCCCCGGCTCCGACACTTGTGTGCTGCACGACCTTGGGCAAAGGCTCTTCGGCTTCTCTGCCCCTCAGCGCCTCATCTCTAAAACTGAGGAAAAAGCACCTGTCCTCCCTCGTCCTCAGCCTGGGCGTCCCGAAGGGGACTTATGCCGTCTGGGCTCGGATCGGCGCAGAATAATCACTCTGAACCAACAGCCCCTTTCGAACGCGGCGTCTAATCTGGCTCACCCCAACCACCGACGCAGCCAATCAGCTCCTGTCGCGAGGGAAAAGGCGCACAGGTTTCTGGGAGATGTAGTCCATCGCTCGCTCAGGTCGGCGTCCGCCGCGGCCCGCCGAACTACCGCTCCCGTCGTGCCCCGCGGCGGGGCGGAGCGCAGCGGGCGGCGAGGCACCGCCGTCACCCTCCTTCCCTGCTCAGACCTTCATCCTCCTCCTCCTCCTCCTCTTCCTCCTCCTCCTCTTCCTCCTCCTCCTCCTCCTCTTCCTCTTCCTCCTCCTCCGACCTTCCTCCTCCTCCTCCTGCAACTGGACCCCCGCTCCTGCCCGATGCCCCCTGCCTGGTGCCCGGGGCCCCGGCAGGCGGGTGAGATTGTGGGACCCCATCCCCCAAGAGAGAGTAGGGAGGTAGGCCGCTGCCGGGGCGGGGGCGGGTCTCTGGCCATGGGCTGGACACCCTTGCCCGGTTTCTGGGGAGTTTACCCTTCAGGATAACCTGAAGAGGGGCTAGGTGATTAACCCCCAACGAGAGCCCTCCTCAGACTTCTGCTTCCTCTCTGGTTCCGGGCCTAGGCTGGAGGAAAAAATCTTTGATAACCACTGGCCACATTGGGATTGGCAGGAAAAGGGTCAACCTCCCATCAGCGGGTTGCATTCGCCGGGAATCGATCAGCGGTATTGATCGAGTACCGTGCGCGAGCAGAACACTACACCAAGCACTTGGGAGAGTCCCATTCCACAGAGTCGGCGGGTACATTCTGTTCCTACGAGGCGCTTAGGATCTAGAGGGAGGAGCTAGAAAGAAAAGACCGCCTAGCTGTAGAGTTTGAATTAACCCTCCACAGGGAGCACAGCCCCATTTCCTTCTTGGGATTCCACCCTCGGCCAGGGCATCCGATTTTCCCGTATTTGATCTGGGCTGATTACTCAGGTCCGTTTATCTTTTCCCTTCTCCCTCAGCTTTTTGGGCATTTCACTGACCACTCGCACCTCCGCCGGAGGACGGCCAGAGACTGACGTGGAAACCCGAATCGGTCTCTGGTGCCTCTGCTTAGCAGCTTTGATAAAAGTTCCAGCGGAGGGAGGCACGGAAACAAATGGCAAAACCGATGCACGTCGGTGGATTTCCTATTAGGGTTCTATCAGCGAGGAGAGTTGAGAGCTGGGCCAACCGTCATCAATCAGTCGTATTTATTGAGTGTTCAATCTGTGCCGAGCACCGTAGAGAGACCATTGCATTTCTTGTTCTCTGCCCTGTGCGGTTGTAGATGGCCCCTGACGAATGACATCCAGACAGGTGCAGAAACTCCAGGACCAGGTTTCTCTGCGGGAGATTCCTGTGGCCGAGATCCCGAAGCCACGCTCCCCTGAGGACAGGTAAATTCCTAAGGAGTGAGTGTCAGATCTGACCCCAGAGTGGTATGGTTGGAGTGTGCTGACCCCATAGTGCCGGTGCTAAAGGCGGCCCCTGGATCGAAGGATTCTTTGGCACAGAAAGCAGGCAACCGGCCGTTCACGTGACTTGCGAGGACATCCTGCCCTGGGAGTACCTCTTATCAAACGCCTCTCACCCAGTTTAAAGAAGGAGAACCGCACCTTCAGTCACCTTTCAGACTAACCTACTCTCAGTGCCTCATTCTCATCTCACCCATCTCTGACTCCTTGCTCACACACTCCCTCCTTCCTGGAACTCCTTACACCCGCACCCCAAGTCCACCGGACCATAGATCTCCCTTTCCTCACAGCCTTCTGCAGTCACATGATCTCCAGGAGCTCTCCCTTGATTAAATTTTCTTTTGTCCAGGTGATCCGTACCCCCCTGTGCCAAGGTGGACCTGGGCACCGGCTACCCAAAGGTCAAAATGCCATCAGTGACGTAACCTCTCTGGCCAGAGGAGGCGGGATGGGAAGATAGGTGTCCCTCACCTCCGTGCCCACCCAATAAGGTATGGAAGGGAAGGGAGTGGAAGGGGGCAGAGATTGAACAGGAAGGAAGTGGGGACCACCCAAACCAAAGGTAATAAATACCTGTTGCCTCTGGTGCTTGGGTCTCTCTGGAAAGATCACAGTGGTAGCAACAGCCACCCACATGTCTTTCCCTGTCCCGAGCACCAGATGCCATTCTGCCACCAGGAACAACGCCCAGAGACAGGGGTCGCGGGATGGGTGAGTGTAACGCATAACTGGGTTAAATGCATAAGTGGGTAATGTATGAGTGTAACGCATATGTGAGCTTAGTGCATAAGCGGGCAATGTATAAGTGAGTATAATGCACATGTGAGTTTAGTGCGTAAGTGGGGAGCGTACAAGTGAGTGTAACGCGCAAGTGAGTTTAACGCACGAGTGAAATGCATAAGTAAGTCTAAGGCCTAAATGGGTTCGCCGCATAAATAGATTGAACGCTTAAGTGGATTCCTCCCAAGTGGGTGCGCACATGGTGAGAGCTAGCCGCCTCACCACGTGCAAGTAGCACATACACGAACTTAACGCCAGAAGTGGGTTCTAATGTATAAGTGGGTTTTAACATGTAAGTGGGTTTAGTGCCTAAGTGGGTGCGCTCATGGTGGGAACTAGCCGCCTCCCCACGTTGTGAGTACACCATTAACAAGCTCTGCCTGGGCGGGCCCTGGTGTCCGCCCACACTTGAGTAACATACTAGTATATTCCTCCCATCAGGGAAGCTTTAACACCAAATTCCTCCAAAAGGGAAGGCCGATTGTCGCGTCTAAATAATTGATTAATTCAATCCGCCCCGCGGAATAAATTCTATACAAAACTCAGGTTTTCCATCCCCAGCCTCTCTCTCTCTCGCCGTGCCGATTCTGAAAGAACCTGTCCCCGGCGATGGGTGACACAAATGGCGACGAGGATGGGATCGGCAATAGGTGACAGAGAGCCGGGAGGGCCGTTTGAATTCCTTGCAGATGAGGAATGGAAAGCCTCAAATTTGGCCAGTCGGTCACATGGACGTGAGTCCACAAGAAAGCAGCCGCCTTAGACTTGGGCCTAAGGGTGGACCTGACCCATACTCATGGTCAAGGTCGTGCCCTCCAATGGACTAACCTCACTACATTAAACCAACGCTAATCAAGTTTATCTAGTTTTAAATTGCAGGCACCAAACTATTCTTACATGAGAGATCAGTGTGTGCTGAAATCTGTTTCTTAACGCCCTCAAGGAAGAAGTTCCTGATGATGACCAGAAAACATCTCCGTTCTGTTTTAAAGTACCAGAAACATTGTGTGAATGTGGGATTGGGAGCACCCTCGTCTTTGAGTAAGAGTTTGAATGTGCATAGTGTTTTGCTTTAAGACATCTTGTTTAATAGGGGGAATTGGCTTTACCCCCGTGTCTGTGTGAAAGTGTGTTTAGGATGCGTTATGTTTGAATCAACTGCCCAGTGTTGGGAAAAAGTGTATTGTTCATTGCAAGAGAAATTCCTAGCTGAATTTGGGTATCTCCTTAGATTGAGAATCATTTCATTAGCCTGGGGTTTTTAATTCTTCCTCCTCTCAGCTCAGTTAAGGCATGGGGGTAGGAAACTTGACCAATTTGCCTCAGGGTCAGAGCTATCAGTTGGAAGATCAGAAGGGAATTTCTTTGAGAAAGGGCACCTCCCTCTAGCAAAGGGTTGCCTCCCTCAAGTAAATGGTTGCACTCCTCAATCCAAGGCACCTCCCTCTGGAAACTACAATGGTGGTAGTTGGGTGTGAATTTGCCATTGTTCTCCCAGCCTAGGAATAACTGTAGGGATGGTGATTCAATCATTATTTCTGAAACTCTCCTGCATTAAATTTGGCTAAATTGGCAAAAAGTAAATAGGCAAATCAAATACAAAGGTCATCTTGACATATTTGGAATATATATATATATATTTGGAATATATATATATGTATATATATATGTGTGTGTATATATATATATATATATATATCTGGTTGGTATAAAGGAATATTGTTGGGGTAAAAGAAGTTAACTGAAATGTGATTAGGCTGCGAAACTTTGTCAGCCATTGAACTTAAGGAGTCTCATAAAGAGACAGCTGCACGCAAAGTACAGATTTAATTGCTGAATATTACAAGTTGGATATATTAAAAATGGGGTTTATTTGTACATCTTTGCTTGTTACATTGGTTCAAGTGGTTTTAATATAAAATCTCCATTATGTTAAGGGTGAACAATGCAAGCTCTGTGTTGTGTCTGCTGTAGCCTAGCTAAGGGGGCTAAAAGCAGTTGTATGTTATCTGGTATCATGGAAAAGCTATTATTTCAAACTTAAGCATACTGGCTATATGATGCTCCTGGGTACTTCTCTGCCTCACAGTTCTATGGTTAGGACTGCCTGACTTTCAGACAGATATAGCAAAGGAATCATCACTGAACTGCTGCCCAGAGATCCTGTCTTCAGCCTTAGCCATGACATGACAGCATCAGGGAGGGGAACCTGTTTCTACCAGACCACCTGCTTCAAGCTGACTTGTGACCTGTGCCTCTTCATCCCAGTGATTCTGGACAATTGGACGCGATCATCTCTGGCAATGTACCATGCGGCTGATGAGGAGTCCACACCACAGAAGGAGTTTGGGACTGGTTTTAAGGCCTCCTTTGAGAACTGAGGCAGCTCCCTAATCCATGGGTTATTAACTGAGGGTGTGTTATTGGGGGAAGGGGTTTGTTGTCTGTCCCTCTGCTGTTGCGCTCAGTCAGCATGCAGCGGACACTTAGACCATCCCTGGCCCCTTAGTGCAGTGCCTCAAACCCATGGTGGTCCACCAACCACATTCCATACCTCCATACCTCCTATTCACATTCCTTAAGGGCAGAGGGGGAGCTGCCTTCTGTTGGCCCTGGCCATAGAATAGGAATTGTCCTCTGCCCCAACCCATAGATTTGCTTTCCTGGTTCCCGTGGCAAGCCAGGGAGCTTATTGGTCTATGTGGTCAGGGGAGGGACAGCACCAGAAGGCACGGCTTCCAGTGCCACCCCACCACCACACGACCCGGAGGGGATGTAGGAAGGAGTGGAGTCAGGTGGGCATGGATGACGAGGGCCAAGGGGTGGTATGTCCCAGGTGATCCTGGGGTACCGACCATCTCAAGGTCAAATGCTATCTCGTGACCTCCTGAGCCAGCAGGTGGACCTCAGAAGTGAAGGTGGGACACCGCCCCCACAACCGAAACTGCCAGATAGCCCCAGCTGGGAATACAGAAGGTGCCCCTCGCCCCTGTGCCAATCAAATTAGGAATGGAGGAGGGGGGAGGGCAGAGATTGGATAAACTGAGGCCGGAAGCTGCAATGGCCTAGGGGAACAGGTGATAAATACCTGCCACCTCTAACCTGTGCAGAGGAATGGGACTTGGAGCAGCCGGCTGCAGGCCGCCTCTGTCCAGAGTGTGAGAAGGCCGCTCTGCCTGCACCATGTGAGGAGCCGTGGGATGGGTGAGTGTCCTGTCCTGCTGAGAGCTCATGGGGTTGGAAGCCAGATGCTTCACCATGGGTATGAAACGTTTAAAATGGATTTGATGTTTAAGTGGGTGCCTCCCCAGGGGGACGTGAACAGGGTGGGAGGTAGCCGCCTCACTAAGTGCGAGTAGCACATAAGTGGATTTGATGTCTAAGTGGGTGCCTCCCGAATGGGATGTGAATATGGTGGGAGCTAGCCGCCTCACCAAGCGCGAGTAACCCTAAGTGGGTAATGCATTACGGGGTTTAACGCATATGTGTATGTAACGCATAAGTGTATGTAACCTCTAAATGTATGTAACTCATTAGTGTTTAATGCATAAGTGTATTTAATGCAAAGATGGAGTCCTCCTGGGTGGGGCGAGCACATGGTGGGAGCCAGCCGCCTCACCACGTTGTGAGAAAACCATAAGTAGGCTCGGGTGTCCGGCCACACGCAAGTAACATATCAGTGTATGTGACATTAGGGAAGCTCTAACACCATATTCCTCCCAAAGGGGAAGCTTTAACACCATGTTTCCCCCAAAAGGGAAGGCTGATTGTCGCGTCTAAATAATTAATTCAATTCGCCCCGCGGAATAAATTCTATACAAAACTCAGGTTTTCCATCCCTAGTCTCTCTCCCTCTCTCTCTCTCTCGCCGCGCCGATTCCGAAAGAACCTGTCCCTGGCGACGGGTAACACCCCCCTAACTATGACATAAGCCCTTCAGGGCCCACTGTGCACCCACACTTACCTGTTACACGTCTATACACAACTACTTATATACTTGGCTTTTTAAGTATTTTCTTATCTCCCTATCCAATTTTCCTTTTTCTTCTTTTAGCTGTAATTCATTTTATGTCTGGCTCCCCTGCTGGTCTTTGATTTCCTAAAAGGCCGGAATCCTGTTTTCTAACTCTATTTTAATATCCCATGTGCATGCCACATTGCTCTGCTCAAGGGAGGTACTCGATAAATAGTGCTGTTACAGCCACTTCCTTTCTCTCCCTGGCAGATGATTTCAAAGCTGCCTTTGATGAAGACTATCTACCACCTCAAGTTGGAGGAGCTGGAAAGAAAAGACCAGGACAGAAGGGAGGTAAAAGTCTCAGGAGGAAGGAGGGAAAGGAATTGTCACTGAAGAAAGACATCTACCCCAAAAAATAGTGAAGGGAGAAGAATGGCCTCTTCCAGAGAGAACGGGTCACGTGATGAGAATGAAAGAATGGGACTGGGAAGAAGAAGTCTCCAAAGACAGGAGAGAAGCTTAACAGCCTTCCTGGAAGAACACGTCGAGGGATGGGGTAGGGGGGACGAGAAGTGTGGCCTGTCCAGGAGAAGAGGACAGGCGATGCAGACGGAAGGCACGGTGAGAGGAAAGGAAGACGAGGCGGGTGCCCGCCAGAGGTGCGTACTGCCAAAATCACGTCCTTTTGGATTATGGCTTTCCCAGGCACCCTTGTCAAGTCTTCCTCCGTTCAGTTGAAGGAATTAATTTAGGGCACGGTTATGAGATGCCTCGATTACTGCCAACACGAACCTTGCATTTTTATTAGTTCATGTCACCCATCGCCGGGGACAGGTTCTTTCGGAATTGGCGCGGCGAGAGAGAGAGAGGCCGGGGATGGAAAACCTGAGTTTTGTATAGAATTTATTCCACAGGGCGAATTGAATTAATTATTTAGACTCGACAAATCGGCCTTCCCTGTTGGGAGAAATATGGTGTTAAAGCTTCCCTAATGGGAAGAATACAGTGGTATGTTATTTTCATGTGGCCGGACACCCGAGCCCACTTATGATTTACTCACAACATGGTGAGGCAGCTGGCTCCCACCATGTGCGCACCCCACCCAGGAGGAATCCACCTTTGCGTTAAATATACTTATGTGTTAAACACTAATGAGTTACATACAATTATAAGTTACATACACTTATGCGTTAAACCCAGTTATGCATTACCCACTTATGGTTACTCGCACTTGGTGAGGCCGCTAGCTCCCACCCTGTTCACGTCCCACTCAGGAGGTACCCATTTAGGCATCACATCCCCTTATGTGCTACTCGCACTTGGTGAGATGGCTAGCTCCCACCCTGTTCACGTCCCACTGGGGAGGCACCCACTTAGACATCACATCCCCTTATGTGCTACTCGCACTTGGTGAGGCAGCTAGCTCCCACCCTGTTCACGTCCCCCTGGGGAGGCACCCACTTGGACATCAAATCAATTTAAACGTTACAAAACCATGGTGAAGCATCTGGCTTCCAACCCCACTAGCGCTCAGCAGGACAGGACAGGACACTCACCCATCCAACGGCTCTTCACTTGGTGCAGGCAGAGCGGCTTTCTCACGCTCTGGACAGAGGCGACCTGCAGCCGGCTGCTCCAAGTCCCATTCCTCTGCACAGAAGGTTAGAGGCGGCA
Organism: Ornithorhynchus anatinus; assembly: GCF_004115215.2. Classification (NCBI taxonomy): domain Eukaryota; kingdom Metazoa; phylum Chordata; class Mammalia; order Monotremata; family Ornithorhynchidae; genus Ornithorhynchus; species Ornithorhynchus anatinus. Next base: position 847,450 of record NW_024396937.1, on the reverse strand, counting down.
GGTATTTATCACCTGTGGCCTTAGGCCATTCAAGCTTCCGGCCTCAGTTTATCCAATCTCTGCCCTTCCCCCTCCTCCATTCCTAATTTGATTGGCACGGGGTTGAGGAACAACTTCTGTATTCCCAACTTGGGCTGTCAATCTGGCAGTTTTGTTTGTGGGGGTGTTATTCCACCCTCACTTCCGAGTTCCGCCTGCTGGCTCAGGAGATCACGAGATAGCATTTGACCTTGAGATGTTCTGTACCCCAGGGTCACCTTGGGACAGTTCCCCAGCTCTGCTGTTCCGGGTGTGGGATGGGTGTGTAGCTCGGCTGTTCCTGCCATCAGGATCTGAAACTTTATTAAAAATGTACTAGAGAAGGAGCGAATGTTTCTGAAAAATTAAAAGCAGTACCCTTCTTCGTGCCCCCAGCCACGAAGTGCAGAGCAAGCGGGTCCCCAACACCCAGGAATTAATTTTTGTATTCATTTTGTAATAAAAAGAATACTCCCCGCCATATCCCCACGTCAGGTCATCTCCACAGACGAGGGAGCCCCATTGCCAGGACATTTATTTTTGATTTATTCATTCAGTTGTATTTATTGAGCGCTTCCTGTGTGAGGAGCACTTTACTAAGTGCTTGGAAAGTACAATTCGGCAACAGAGTCGATCCCTACCCAAAAATGGGCTCACAGTCTAGAAAGGGGGGAAACAAGACGACGAAACAAGTAGACAGGCATCAATAGCATCAATATAAAATAGAATGATAGCTGTATACACATCATTAATAAAACAAATAGAATAATAAATATGTACATATACACAAGTGTTGGGCAGGGAAGGGGTTAGAGCAGAAGGAGTAGGGGTGATGGGGAGGAGGAGCAGAGGAAAAGGGGGGAGGGGCTCAATCTGGGAAGGCCTCCTGGAGGAGATGAGCTTTCAGTAGGGCTTTGAAGGGGGAAGAGAGCTAATTTGGCGGATGTGAGGAGGGAGGGCATTCCAGGCCAGAGGTAGGTCGTGGGCCAGGGATCGATGGTGGGACAGGTGAGAACGAGGCACAGTGAGGAGGTTAGCGACAGGAGCGGAGTGTGCAGGCTGGGCTGTAGGAGGAGAGAAGGGAGGTGAGGTTGGAGGGGGAAAGGTGATGGAGAGCTTTGAAGCCAATATTGAGGAGTTATGGCTTCATGCGAAGATTGATAGGCAACCACTGGAGATTTTTGAGGAGGTGGGTGACATGCCCAGAATGTTTCTGTAGAAAGGTAATCTCGGCAGCAGAGTGAAGTATAAACTGGAGCGGGGAGAGACAGGAGGTTGGGAGATCAGAAAGAAGGCTGATGCAGTAATCCAGTCGGGATATGATGAGAGATTGTACCCAGGTAGCGGTTTGGATGGAAAGGGCAGATCTTGGCGATGTTGTGAAGGTGAGCCTGGCAAGTTTGGGTGACGGATTGGATGTGTGGGGTGAATGAGAGAGCAGAGTCAAGGGTGACACCAAGGTTGCGGGCTTGTGAGACGGGAAGGATGGTAGTGCCATCCACAGTGACGGGAAAGTCAGGGAGAGGACAGGGTTTGGGAGAGAAGATAAGGAGCTCAATCTTTGATGTGTTGAGTTTCAAGTGGCAGCCAGACATTCAGGTGGAGATGTCCTGAAGGCAGGAGGAGATACGAACCTGGAGGGAGGGTGCCTGCAGCCTGCAGACTTTGCTTCTCTAATACTAACCTTCTCACTGTTCCACGATCCTGCCTATATCACCTCTGACTTCGTGCCCACGTCTTGCCTCTGGCCTGCAACGCCCTCCCTCCTCATACCTGTGCTTCGGACTCCATTCCCGCTCACCTTATAAAAACTATCGCCCTTTCCTTCCTCCCCTCCTTAACTTCTATCTTTAACCACTCACTCTCCAAAGGCTTCTTCCCTTCTGCCTTCAAACGTGCCCATGTCTCCCCATCCTAAAAAACCCTCTCTCAACTCCACTTCCCCTTCCAGTTATCGTCCTATCTCCCTCCTACCCTTCCTTTCCAAACTCCTAGAACGAGTCATCAACACTCGCTGCCTTGAATTCCTCAACTCCAACTCTCTCCTGGACCCCCTCCAATCTGGCTTCCATCCCCTCCACTCCACTGAAACTGCCCTCTCAGAGGTCGCCGATCACCTCCTTCTTGCCAAATCCAATGACTCCTACTCTATCCTAATCCTCCTCGACTGCTCAGCTGCCTTTCACACTGTCAACCATCCCCTTCTCCACACCTTATCTCATCTTGGCTTCACGGACTCCATCCTCTCCTGGTTCTCCTCTTTATCTTTCTGGCCGTTCATTCTCGGTCTCCTTCGCGGGCTCCTCCTTCCCCTCCCATCCACTAACTGTAGGGGTTACTCAAGGGTCAGTTCTTGGCCCTCTTCTGTTCTCCATCTATATTCACTCCTTTGGTGAACTCATTCGCTCCCACGGCTTCTACTATCATCTCTATGCATATGACACCCAAGTCTACATCTCCTCCCCTGTTCTCTCCCCCTCCCTTCAGGCTTGTATCCTGCCTCCGGGATGTCTTCCCCGGGGTGTCTGCCCACCACCTAAAACTCAACATGTCCAAAACTGATCTCCTTTTCTTCCCTCCCAAACCCTGTCCTCTCCCTGACTTCCCCGTCACTATGGACGGCATGACCATCCTTCCCGTCTCACAAGCCCGCAACCTTGGTGTCATCCTTGACTCTGCTCTCTCATTCACCCAACACATCCAATCCGTCACGAACGCCTGCCGGTCTCACCTTTACAACATCGCCAAGATCCACCCTTTCCTCTCTGTCCAAACAGCTATCATGCTGGTACAGGCTCTCATAATATCCTGGCTGAATTATTGTGTCAGCCTTCTGTCTGATCTCCCTTCCCCCTGTCTCTCCCCACTCCAGTCTATTCTTCACTCCGCTGCCCGGATCATCTTCCTACAGAAATGCTCTGGGCATGTCACTCCCCTCCTTAAAAACCTCCAGTGGTTGCCTATCAACCTCTGCATGAAACAAAAATCCTCTCTGTCCTCCCTTCGCCTCCCCTCAGCACTGTGCTCATTTGTATAAGTTTTTTATTACCCTATTTATTTTGTTAATGAGATATACATCCCCTTGATTCCATTTATCGTTATAATGTTGTCTTGTTTTCGTTTCGTTCTGTTTTGGTCTGCCATCTATCTGTCTCCCCCGATTAGACTGTGAGCCCGTCATTGGGCAGGTATTGTCTCTATCTGTTGCCAAATTGTACATTCCAAGCGCTTAGTACAGTGCTCTGCACATAGTAAGTGCTCAATAAATACTATTGAATGAAAACAAAACAAGTAGATGGGTATCATTACCATCAAAATAGATAAATAGAACCATAGATAAATGCATAATCATTCATAAATGAATAGAGCAATAAATATGTACAAATAAATACAAGTGCTGTGGGGAGGTGAAGGGGGAAGAGCAGAGAGAGGGAGTAGGGGCAATGGGGAGGGGAGGAGGAGCAGAGGGAAAGGGAGGACTCAGTCTCCCTTCTACCATTCCTTTCCAACCTCCTTGAGTAAGTTGCCTCCACCCACTGTCTCTATTCCCTCTTCTCTAATTCTCTCCTTGACCCCCTCCAATCTGGATTCCATCCCCTTCACTCTACAGAAACTGCTCTCTCAAAGGTCACCAATGATCTCTTTTTTGCCAAATCCAACAACCTCTACTCCATCCTAATCCTCCTCTACCTCTTAGCTGCCTTGGACACACAATCGACTACCCCCTTCTCCTGGAAACATTATCCAACCTCAGCCTCACTGACACTGTCCTCTCCTGGTTCTCCTCCTATTGCTCTGGCCATTCATCTGACATACAGTTACTCTTCCCCCCCTTCAAAGCCTTATACTAAAGGCTCATCTCTTTCGCGAGGCCTTCCCTGACTAAACTCCACTGTCCTCTTCTCCCACTCCCTTTTGCATCACCATGACTTGCTCCCTTTGTTCTTCCCCCTTCCCAGCCCCACAGCACTTATTTACATATTATTTATATTAATATCTGTCTATGCCCCACCACCAGACTGTAAACTCATTGTAGGAAGGAAATGTGCTTGTTTATTGTTGTATTGTGCTTTCCCAAATGCATAGAACATTGCTCCATACACAGTAAGTGCTCAATAAATATGATTGAATGAATGAATGAATGAATCCTAGATGCAGATAAGTTAGAGGACTTGCCCCAAGTCACCCAGCAGGCAAGTGGCAGAGCCAGGATTAAAACCCAAGTCCCCCGGTTCCCAGGCCTGTGCTTTTTCCAGTAGGCCACACTGCTTCCATGGGAGGGTTGGGCGAGCTCTGGCCTGAGTCATTCTGGTGACCATCTGTGACCTGGCTACCACTGGTACAGGTGGAGGAGTTAGAATTTGACAGCAGGCAAATGATCTCCTCTTGGGACACGAGTGTGCGAGTGGCTGGAAAAGGCCCATATGGGACCAAGAGTCCCAACCATACCATGCATATTCAAAGAGTGGCCTTTGGAGAGTGGTTATGTCTGTTGTTTGCAGTACATCACGCTATTTTCACTTTGGCCTTCGTCTTGCAATTGTCTCAAAGCCTTTGCTCAAAATAAGCTGCTCCTATCTCAGTTCCAGTGAATCAAATTTGTCTGCTGCATTTGTCTCCTGATTTTCAGTTCAGATGCAGTATGGCCTAAGGCTGTGTTTCACCACATCCTAAAAATATTTCCTCTCATATTTCCAGGCCAGATGCAGGACGTGAGAGGTCGGTGGCAAGTGCTCTAAAGCAATGGTAAGGAGTTTGTTTGATGCGGATGTGGATGGGCAACCACTGAAAGTTTTGAAGAGTGGAGAGATGTGGACTGAACGATTCCTCTGAAAATGACCTGGGCAGCAGAATGAAGTAAGTATTGCTGTTGGGAGAGGCAGGAGGCAGGGTGGTCAGCAAGGAGGCTGATGCAGTAGTTATTCAGTGGTATTTATTGAGCGTTTATTTTGTGCAGAATGCCGTAGTAAGAGCTTGATAGACTACAGGTACTTGGATCAGAGAGATGACAGTTTGGTGAATAATAACTATAATAATTATAGGATTTGTTAAGTACTTACTATGCATCAAGCACTGGGGTAAAGAGAAGTTAATCATGTTGGTTACAGTCACCGTCCCACATGGGGCTCACAGTCTCAGTATATAGATTGTGAGGAAGGGGGAGATTCTAGCGATGTTGTGAGGGTAGAACCTACAGGATTCGGCAACAGATTGGCTATGTGTGTTGAATTAGAAAGATGAGTCAAGGATAATGGCAAGATTATGGGCATATGAAACTGGTAGAATGGTAGCATTGTTTACAGTGATGGGAAAGTCAAGGGGAAAAGAAGTTTTGTGTGGGATGACGAGGACGTCTGTTGTAGAAATGTTCAATTTGAAGTTACAAGGGATGTGAGTAGAGAGGAAATGTGAGTTTGTAGACAAGGAAAGAAGTCGGGGTTGGAGAGGTAGATTTAGGAGGTATCCACACTGAGATGGGGAGTTGAGATGGTAGTACCACATTGTTGATAATCTTGTCCTGCCCTCTGATGTTAGGTATGGTTGAGAGGACACTGGGGAAACTGCTCAAGAAGCTAATATCAGTGGTCCAGGTCTCAGAACCATGTATTAGGTTGAACTCCATATCAGCTTTCTAGACCTCCAGCTTGGAATGGTGCTCAATGCCCTGTTTTTTATGATATTTGATTGTGTGTATTAATACTTCGTCATCACTGCTGTGTCCTTTCAGCACTTGATATTCACCTCACTCTTAGGCCCAGAGCGCTTATGTACATATCTATAATTATTTTACAATAATGTCTGTCACCCCCACCAGTTTGCCAGGTCACTGTAGGCAGGAAACATGTTTATCAGCTCTCTTGTACTCTCACAAGTATGTAGTACAGTGTTCTGCACTAAGTGCTCAATAAATGTGATTGATAGGAGTAATAATATTTATGAAACATTTACTGAGAGCAGAGCACTCACTCCAATTATCTCCCTCTTACCATTTCTCTCCAAACTCCTTGAGCGAGTTGTCTACTCCTGCTACCTCCACTAACTCTCCCCCAATTCTCTCCTTGATCCCCACCAATCTGGCTCCTGCCAACTTTACTTCATCCAAGCTGCCCTCTTCAGAGGTCGCCATCAACCATCTTCTTGCCAAATCTAATGGCCTGTCCCCTATCCAAATCCTCCTCGACCTCTCAGCTACTCTCAACACTATGGAACACCCCTCTTTCCTGGAAGCATTATTCAACCTTGGCTTCACTGGCACTGTCCTCTCCTGGTTCTCCTCCTATCTCTGGTTGCTCATTCTCAGTCTCTTTCTCAGGCTCCTCCCCTGCCTTCCCCTACCAACTGTGGGAATAAGTTCAGTTTTGAGTCCCCTTTGATTCTCCATCTACACCCACTCTCTTGGAGAACTCATTTGCTCCTGTGGCTGTAACTACCATCTTCTTGTGGATGATTCCCTAATCTACATCTCCAGTCTTGATCTTTCTCCTCTGTAGTCTGGTATTTTCTCCTGCCTTGAGGACATCTCTACTTGGATATCCCACCAACACCTCAAACTTAACATGTCCAAAACAGAACTAATTTTCTTTCCATCCACATCCTGTTCTCCCCACTGACTTTCCCATCATTGTTGACAACACCACCATCCTCCCTGTCTCAGAAGTGCTTAACCTTGGCATTATCCTTGACTCATCCCTCTCAGTCAACCCACATATTTGGGCTGTCACCAAATCCTGTCAGCTCAACCCCCACACAATCGCTAATATCTGCCTTGTCCTACCCACCCAACTACCATGTTAAACCAAACACATCCTATTCTGCCTTAATTACTGCTTCAGCCTCGTTCCTGACCTTCCTGCCTGCTGTCTCCACCGACTCCAGTCCATATTTCACTATATTGCCCAGATCATTTTTCTACAAAACCATTCAGTCCATGTCTCCCCACTCCTAAAGAAACTCCAGTGATTGCCCATCCACCTCTGCTTCAAACAGAAACTCCTTCTATTGGGTTTATAGCACTCAATCACCTTGCCCCACTCCCCATTTTACCTCACTGATTTCCTACAACATCCCAGCCTGCTCACTTGGCTCCTCTAATGCCAACTTTACCTCGATCTCATCTATCTTGCCACCAACCCCTCACCCATGTCCTACCTCTAGCCTGGAAATCCCTCATATTTCATAGCTGGAAGAACATCACTTTCCCAGCCTTAAAAACCTTAAGAAAAGGACATCTCTTTCAAGAGGCTCTCCCCCACTAAGCCCTCATTTCCTCTAATCTGTTTCCCTTCTGCATTGCCCTTGCACTCCTTTTGTACCCTTAATCACCCCATCAGCCCCATAACACTTATGTTCTTATCCATAGTTCATTTCTTTATATTAAGGTCTGTCTACCCCCTCCAGACTGTTAGGTCCTTGTGGACAGGGAACATTGTCTACTAACTTTCTTATATTGGACTCTCCCAAGTGCTGAGTGCAGTGCTTTGCACACAGTAAATGTTCTATGAATATGATTGATTGATTAAATCCAAGACAACTCCAAGGATTCAGGTTTGTGAGATAGGAAAAAAAGTGGTATTCTGTATTATTATTATTCTTATTATCTAGTGCCATCGAGTCATTTCCAATTCATAGTAATTCTAGGAATATATTTTCTCCAGAATGTCCTGTCTTCTGCTATAATCTGTAACCTTTCTAAAGGTTCTTCCGTTATGGTTGTTTTGTTCTCTACCCATCTAGTTGCTGATCTGCCTCTTCTATGTTTTCCCTGGACTTTTCCTAGCATTAGTGTCTTCTCCAGAGAAATAGTCCTCCTGATGATGTGCCCAAAATGTGCTAATCTAAGTCAAGTCATTTGGCCGTCCAAAGACCACTTTTGGCTTAATTTGCTCTAAAATCCATTTGTTTGTTTTCCAGGCAGTGCATAGTATTTGCAAAGCCTTCTCCAACACATTTCAAAAGAATCCATGCTCTTTCCATCCTGTTTTTTCATTGTCCTGCTTTTTGGCCATACACTGTCACTGGAAACACCATAGAATTGACAGTGTAAAGTTGATCTAACTTCACTTTCAATGATGAATGGCTCTAATTCAAAAGTAACTTCACATACTTCTTGTATATTGCTGTCTTGCTGGTATAGTTCCTGTGTGTATTCTTTCCAACTCTATTTGATTCCACTGGCGTCATTTATTATCAGTCCATCTTTGCTTTTGACAAAGCCAATCCAGGGTTGAAATGTTCCCTTAATTTCCTTAATCTTCTGAAATAGTGATCTTGTTTGCTCAAATTGTTATTGACTTCCATTTCTTTACATATGTTATGATATTCCTGTTTGTCCTTCTTGGCAGGGTGCTGGAATTCTTGGCTCAGTTCTTTAACCAGGTTCTTTTGTCCTGTGATTTTTGCTTCCTTCCTTTTTGTGGATGCTTCCAGAGTTATGTTCAACTTCCATTTTGGCTTTTTCGGCTTCCTGACCTTTTGTGATTCAGTGTTGCTTTCTTTGATGACTGTTTTAATCTCCATCTACATTTTCTCTGGTTCCTTGACTGTGAGATAAAGTGCCTCAAATCTACTTTTTACATTATCCTTAATTACAGGGGGAATATTTGCCAGGTCATATTTGGGCAGCTCTAAGACATGATTGATCTTTCTAAGTTTTAGCCTGAGTTTACACATTAACAGCTCACTTGCTTTTCATAGCAAGTCTTCTTAACATTAATCTTTGGCAAGCTTCTTGCCTACTAGTTCCTTTATTATTGATTATCAATCCCAGGAGAGAAAAATTGTCAACTATTTCAATCTCTTCTCTATCTACTACAAATGTGTTAAAACTTCCAGTTGTCATGATCTTTGTTTTCTTGACATTCAAATGGAGACCCATCTTTTTGCCCTGTTCCTTAAGTTTTAATAATGAGTCCTTCAAATCTTCTTCACTTTCTGCTAGTCAGGTAATATCATCAGCATAACGAAGGTTGTTTATATTCCTGCCTCCAGTCTTTACTCCCCAATCCTCTTCATCCAATCTGGCTTCTCTCATTGTGTATTTGGTATAAAGGATGAAGAGATAAGGTGATAAGATACATCCTTGTCTTACACCCTTACTAATGGGAAACCAATCTGTTTCTCTATATTCTGTACTTATTGTAGCCTCCTGTTTAGCATACAGGTTCCATATTAATGTGATTAATATTGGAATTGTCTAAAATGATGGGAAAGAGAAGCAGTGTGGCCTAGTGGATAGAGTACAGGGTTGGGAGTCAGAAGGACCTGGCTCTGCCACGTATCAACCATGTGACCTTGGGCAAATCACCTTACTTCGTTGGGCATCAGTGAGAAACAGTATGACTTCGTGGGTAGAGCATGGGCCTGGGAGTCAGAAGGTCATGGGTTCTAATCCTGGCTCTGCCACATGTCTGCTGTGTGGCCTTGGGCAAGGCACTTCACTTCTCTGGGCCTCAGTAACCTCACCTGTAAAATGGGGATTAGGAACTGGGAACCCTATGTGGGACAGGGACTGTGCCCAACCCGACTAACTTGTATTTACCCCAGCACTTAGAACAGTGCTTGGCACATAGTAAGTGCTTTACAAGTACCATAATAATAATTATCATTGTAGTAAGCACTTAATAAGAAATACCACAAAAAAAAATCAGGTGCCAGGGCAGGGTTTGAGTGGGAAGATAGAGAGTTTTATTTTAACATGTCTAGTTTGAGGTGTCAGCGGGACATAGTACCCAAGATCCCTGACCCAAAGAATCTTACAATCTAGATGTGACTCTGCTCTCTCTTTCACCCCACACATCTAACGGCTTCTTCTTCCTTCAAACTTTCCCATGTCTCCCCCATCCTAAAAAAACCCTCCCTTGACCCCACTCCCCTTCCAATTATCGTCCCATCTCCCTCCTACCCTTCCTTTCCAAACTCCTAGAATGAGTCATCTACACTCGCTACCTTGAATTCCTCAACTCCAACTCTCTCCTGGACCCCCTCCAATCTGGCTTCTGTCCCCTCCACTCCACTGAAACTGCCCTCTCAAAAGTCTCAAAATTGGAAAGAGAAGGATATGGGGGCATACCTGGAAGGCAAAGCCATGGGGGTGCAAAACTGGAACGAGAAGAGTTTGGGCCCAGGCCTGCAAGGCAAAGGCTGGGGGGCATGGCCGGGAAAGCATAGGCTAAGGGGTCAAAACTGGAACGAGAAGGGATTGGGCCAGGCCTAGAAGACAAAGGCTAAGGGGTCAAAACTGGAACAAGAAGGGATCAGGCCAGGCCTAGAAGGCAAAGGCTAAGGGGTCAAAACTGGAACGAGAAGGGATCGGGCCAGGCCTAGAAGGCAAAGCCTCAGGGGACAGACCTGGAAAGAGAAGGGTTCTGGGCCAGACTTGGAAGGTAAAGCCTGGGGTGCCAAAACTGGAATGAGACATGTTTGAGTCCAGGCCTGAAAGGCAAAGTCTGGGGTGCCAAAACAGCAAAGATAAGGGTTGGGGGGGCCAGGCCTGAAAGGCAACACCAGAGTTGGGGAGCCGGGTGGTGGGGGTGGCAAAGCTGGAATGAGAAGGGTTCTGGGCCAGGCCAGGAAGGCAAAGGTTGGAGGGCCGAAACTGGAAAGAGAAGGATACAGGTCCATGCCTGGAAAGCAAAGGCTGGGTGTCCAAAACTAGAACGAGAAGGGTTCAGGTCCAGGCCTGGAAGGCAAAGGCTAGGGGGCCAGGCCTGGAAGGCAAAGTCTGCGGGGCCAAAACTGGAAAGAGAAGGGTTTGGAGCCGGACCAGGAAGTCAAAGACTGGGGGGCCCAAACGGAAAAGAGAAGAGTTCGGGGAAAGGCCTAGAAGGAAAAGGCTGGAGAGGCAAATCTGGAACAAGAAGGGTTCTGGGCCAGGCCTGGAAAGTAAAGCCTCGGGGGCCAAAACAGGAACTAGAAGTGTTTGGGGCCAGGCCTGGAAAACAAAGGCTGGGGGAGCCAAAACTGAAAAGAGAGGGGTTCGGGGCCAGGTCTGGAAGGCAAAGGTTGCTGGGCCAAACCTGGAATTAGAAGGGTTTGGGGCCAGGCCTGGGAGGCAAAGACTGGGGGGTGACATTTTGATAAGAGAATGTTTCAGGGCCAGGTCTGGAAAGCAAAGTCTGGGGGGGGCCAAAACTGGAAAGAGAATGGTTCAGGGCCAGGCCTGGAAGGCAAAGGCATGGGCTGAAAACTGGAACAAGAATGGTTCGGGTCCAGGCCAGGAAGTCAAAGGCTGGGGGGCCCCAAACAGGAAAGAGAAGGTGTCGGGGAAAGGCCTGGAAGGCAAAGGCTGGAGAGGCAAATCTGGGACGAGAAGGGTTCTGGGCCAGGCCTGGAAGGTAGAGGCTCGGGGCCAAAACAGGAACTAGAAGGATTCGGAGCCAGGCCTGGAAGGCAAAGGCTGGGGGGCCAAAGCTGGAACTAGAAGGGTTCAGGGCCAGGCTTGGAAGACAAAGGCTAGTGGGCCAAAACTGAAACGAGAAGGGTTCGGGGCCAAACTTGGAAGGAAAAGGCTCGGGGGCCAGTCCTGGAAAGAGAAGGGTTAGGGGCCAGGCCTGGAAGGCCAAGGCTGGGGGGCCAAAACTGGAACGAAAAGGGTTCGGGGCCAGGCCTGGAAGTCCTTTGCTAGGGGACCAGGACTGGAAGGCAAAGGCTGGGGGCCATCACTGGAAGGCAAAGCCTGGGGTGCCAAACTAGAACTAGAAGTGTTCGGAGCCAGGCCTGGAAAGCAAAGGCTGGGGTGCCAAAATTGGAATGAGAAGCGTTCTGGGTCAGGCCTGGAAGGCAAAACCTGGGGGGCCAGGTGTGGAACTAGAAGGGCTAGGGGCCCAGGACTGGAAGGCAAAGGCTAGGGAGCCAAAACTGAAACCAGAAGCATACTGGGCCATGCCTGGTAGGCAAAGGATTGGGGGCCAGGCCTGGCAGGAAAAGGCTGGGGGGGCAAAACTGGAATGAGAAGGGTTCAGGGCCAGGCCTGGAAGGCAAAGACTGGGGGGCCAAAACTGGAACGGGAAGGGTTCAGGGCCAGGCCTGGAAGGCAAAGGCTGGGGGACCGGGCATGGAATGAGATGGTTTCAGGGACAGGCCGGGAAAGCAAAGGCTGGGGGGCCAAAATGGAACCAGAAGTGTTTGCCTTCCAAGCCTAGCCATGAACCCTTCTCATTTCAGGCTGGCCACCCAGTCTTTGCCTCCCAGGCCTGGCCCCGAACCCTTCTCAATGCAGGTTTGGTCCCCCAGCCTCTGCCTTCCTGGCCTGCCCCCCGAACCCTTCTTGTTCCAGTTTTGGTCCCCCAGCCTTTCCCTTCCAGGACTGGCCTTGAACCCTTCTTGTTCCAATTTTGGCCTCCCAGCCCTTGCCTTCCAGGACTGGCCCCAAACACTTCTCGTTACAGTTTTGCCGCCCAGCCTTTGCCTTCCTGGCCTGGTCCTGAATCCTTCTCATTCCAGTTTTGGCCCCCCAGCCTTTGCCTTCCAGTCTTGGCCCCGAACTCTTATTCCCATTTTGCCCCCCCAGCCTTTGCCTTCCAGGCCTGGCCCCGGACCATTCTCATTCCAGTTTTACCCCCCAGCCTTTGTCTTCCAGTCCTGGCAACAAACTCTTCTCTTTCCAGTTTTGGCCCCCCAGCCTTTGACTTCAAGGACTCACCCTGTACCCTTCTCTTTCGAGTTTTCACACCCAGTCCTTTGCCTTCCTGGCCTGGCCCCGAGCCCTTCTCGTTCCCATTCTGGCCCCCAAGTCTTTGTCTTGCAGACCTGGCCCCTTAGCCTTTGCCTTGGAGGTCTGGCCCCGAACCCTTCTCGTTCCAGTTTTGGTCCCCTAGGCTTTGCCTTCCAGGTGTGGCCCCCCATCCTATGCCTTCCAGGACTGGCCTCCCAGCCATTGCCTTCCAGGGCCTGGCCCGAATCCTTCTCCATCCAGTTTTGCACCCCCTGACTTTGTCTTCCAGGCCTGGCCCAGAACCCTTCTCTTTCCAGTTTTAGCCTACCAGACTTTGCCTTCCAGGCCTGGCTCCGAACCCTTCTCTCTCCAGTTTTGCCCACCCAACCTTTGCCTTCCAGGCCTGGCTCCGAATTCTTCTCTTTCCAGTTTTGATTCCCCAACATTTCTTTTTCAGGCCTGCCCCAGATCCCTTCTCGTTCCAGTTTTGGCCCCATTGCCTTTGCTTTCCAGGCCTGGCCGAACCCTTCTTATTCCTGTTTTGCCCCCAAAGCCTTTACCTTCCAGGCATGGCCCCCAAGCATTTGCCTTCAAGACCTGGCCCCAAACCCTTCTCGTTCCAGTTTTGGTCCCCCAGCCTTTACCTTCCAGGCCTGGCCTGAACCCTTCTCATTCTGGTTTTACACCCCCAGCCTTTGCCTTCCAGGCCTGGCCCGAACCTTTCTTGTTACAGATTTGTGTCCCACCTCCCCTCTGCCGCCCTCCCCCAGCCTTTCATTTCCAGGCCCAGCCCCGAATCCTTCTCATTCTAGTTTTGCTCCCCCAGCCTTTGCTTTCCAGGACTGACCCAGATCCCTTCTCCTTCCAGTTTTGCCCCCCCCCTCAGCCTTTGCCTCCCAGGCCTGGCCCCAAATCCTGCTCATTCCAGTTTTGGACTTCCAGGCCTGGCCCCGAATCCTTCTCGTTCCTGTTTTGGTCCCCTAGTCTTTGCCTTGCAAGCCTAGCCCCGAACACTTCTTGTTCCAGTTTTGGCCCCAAGGCCTTGGCCTTCCAGGCCTGTCCTCGAACACTTCTTGTTCCAATTTTGCCCCCCGAAGCTTTGCCTTCCAGGCCTGGCCCCGGACCATTCTCATTCCAGTTTTACCCCCCAGCCTTTGTCTTCCTGTATTGACCCCGAACCCTTCTCTTTCCTGTATTGGCCTGCACAACCCAGCACTAGGTTATCATTAACCCTAGGCTTAGCCCGAACCCTAATGCTAATCCTAACTTTAACCCTAAACTTCACCATGAACCTAGCCCTGGGCCTAGCCCGAGCCCTTGCCCTCACCCTAACTTTAACCCTCACCCGAACTCTAACCCTAACCCAATTTACCCTAACCCTAACCTTAACACAAACCATAAAGGTAAAGTTAATCCTCAGCCTGAGCCCTAAACCCTTAGCCTAACCATACCCAAGCCCTAAAACAGCCTACCCTGAAACCTAACCCATCCCTAACTCTATTCCAAGGCCTAGTCCTTGGATACCAAATCTAATGGTAACCCTCACCCAACCCTAACTCTAGTTCCAAACGTAACCCTAACCCTAAATACAACCCTAGTGCGAAGCCTAACCCTTATCCTAACCCTAATCCTATTCTTAGCCCTAGCCCTAACCCTAGATTGGCCCTAGACATAATACTAATCATACCCCTAACACAAATCCTAACCATCACCCTAAACCTGGCCATAACCCTAACCCTACCTCTAGCCCTAGATATAGTCCTAGCTCTTACAACTAACCCTAATTCTAGCCCCAACTCTAATCAAAAACTAATCTTAACCCTAGCCCTAGAGTTAACACTAACCATAACACTAAACCTCAACCTAATCCAAAAACCAAATCCTACCACAAAACCTAGCCCTAGCCTGACTCCTGACACTAACCCTAACCCAAACCCAAACCCTATACCTCACCTTAGCCAAGCCCTAGGCCTAGCCTAAATCCTTGCCATACCCTAGCCCTACCCTTAACCTTCAGTTGACAACTAACCATAACACCAACCCTGGACCCTCACCATAACCTGAACTCCAAGCCTAACACTATCCCTGCACCTAATCTTAGCCCTAGGCTTAGCCGTAAACCTAATCAGAACCCTAGCTTTAGGCTCAGCCTCAAGTCTAAAACTGATCATAACACCGACCCAATCCCTAACACGAACCCTAAACTTAACCCCACTCTAAATCCAAACATGAGCCTATCCCTGAATCCTTGCTGCCTAGGTCCTGCTCCTGGCCCTAACCATAAACCCAAACCTAAACCCAATCCTAAACATAATCCCAATCCAAACCCTGACCCTAAACCTAAATCTAACCCTAATTCTAGCTCTAACATTATCCTTTACCGAACCTTAACCCTAATGGTAGCTCTCACCCTAACCCTAGCCCCAAGCCTAGCCTTAAGCCTTCCCCTAACCCTAACATCATAAGTATAATGATTAAAAACTGTGGCATTTGTTAAGCCCTTACTCTGGGCCAAGCCATGTTCGAAGCACTGGAGTAGATACAAGGGCATCAGGTTGGACAGAGTCAATGTCTCACATAGGGATCACTGTCTTTATCCCCATATTACAAAGAGGTAATTGAGGCACGGAGAAGTTAAGTGATTTGACCAAAATCACAGAGTGGACATGTGGCAAGATAGCACTAACACAAATCCTACTCTTACACTGAGCCTTAACCCTTTACACTAACCTTAACCCTGAGCTTAACTCTTCCCTTCAAATTAGCCCTATCCCTTCTGCTAACCCTAAACCAAACCCTGAAATTTAGCTCCAACCCTAGTCGTAGCCCCAATCTTAACCCTGATAATCGCTCTAGCAATAACCCCTAACCCTAAACCTTATTCCAAAACCTAATCGCAACACTGACTGTAACCTTAGAAATAGGCCTAGGTTTTGCCCAAACTCAAACCCTAACCCTAATCAGCTCTAATCCTAGTCATAAATTGACCAATAACCTTAATCTTAACCATAACTATAACCCTAATCCTAACCTTAATTAGACTTGACTTTGACCTTAGCTCTAGCCATCCCCTTAGCCCTAACACTAAAGCTAACAACAAACTCTAACAACAAACTCTAATTACCAACCGTAGCCCTAACCTTAAACCTAAATTTTGCCCTAGCCCTAAACAGAACCCTAACACTATCCATAATGCTTGTTGTGACCCTAGTCATAACCCTAACCCTATTCCTATCCCTAGCCCTAACCATAACCCTAGCCCTAACTCTTTGCGTTCCTGAAGTGCGTCTGGGTATGCCTGAGGGTGGATTTACATAGTAACTGCTTAGGAAATGTTATCATTATTATTATTATAATGAATAATGAACCTAATCCTATTCCTAACCCTAATCCTGGCCCTTACCCTAAACCCAACCCTAACTCTACCCCTCACCTTAAACCTATCCCTAACTCTAATCCGCACCCTGCTGCTAAGTTCCACAGGGGTTACAGAAGCCTGTCTGGAGGCTGTGTGAGTGGTCTCTTCCAGCCCTGAAATGCTTTTCATACAGCAACTCTCTCAAGGGCAACAAACTGTGCTAAACCAAACACTAGACCTAACACTTACCTTAGCCCTAATACTATACACCTAGCACTAACCCTAAACCCTAAACCTCACCATAATCCTAAACCTACCTTTTCCCTTGGCCTTAACCCAATCTATAACCCTAATCTATTCTTAAACCTATTTCTAACCCAAACCTGAACCCTAAAACCTGGTCCTTAACCCTAACTGTATCACTAATACTAACCCTACACCTCACCATAACCCTAACATATACTATTAGCCTAGCCCTAGACCTAGCCTCAGCCTAACCCTAACCCTAAAACCTGTACCTAACAATACCCTTCGGCCTAGCCCTACCCTAACGCAAACCTTGACCCGAGTATTATTAAAAAAACTAATCCTAAACTTAGCAATAAAACTGACTTGAACCCTAACCCTCACCCTAGGGTTAGAGTTAAAGCAACTTAGGTTAGAAAACCGAGGCATAATAACTCCCCAACATGTGGCACAGTGGGAGGGGGGTGGGGGTCCATGTGTGTGATCTCTTCCAGCCCCCCAAACTATGCCAGGGCTACAAATTGCCTTAATTCTAACTGTCACCAAACCCTAATGGCAACATTAATCCTCCCCCTGAGTCAAATTCTAACCCTAAGCAGTAACCCTAACTGTAAGCCTAGCCCCAACACTAACCATGGCATTAAGCCTAAACTTGGTCCAATCCCTAACTGTAACCTCAAACATAACCCTCTTCCTAGCCCTAACCCCACCACTCAGCCCAAGCCCTTAACGGTAGCCTAACCAAAATCTAAACCCAAACCCTAAATTTATCTGGAAACCTAACCCCATTCCTAATCCTATTTCGAGGCCTGGCCCTAATCTTAATTCTGAAATTAGCACTAGGCCTAGTAGTAAATTTTACATTAACCCTCACCCAACCCTAACTGTAGCTCCGTCCTTAACCCTAACCCTAAATTTAGCCCTAAAGCTAACCCTAATCCTAATATAACTCTTAGCCCTAGCCCTAACCCTAGATTGGCCCTAGACCTAATACTCATCATACCCATAACACAAATCCTAACCATCACCCTAAACCTAGCCATAATCCTAACCCTAACTCTAGCCCTAGCTGTAGTCCTTGCTCTTATAACTAACCCCAATTCTAATCCCAACCCTAACCCCAAACTAATCTTAACCCTAGCCCTAGAGTTTACACTAACTAGAACACTAAACCTCAACCGGACCCAAAAACCAAACCCTACCCCAAGACCTAGCCCTAGGCCAACTCCTTACCCTAACCCTATCCCTAACCCTAACCTTATACATAACCCTAGCCAAGCCCTAGGCCTAGCCCTAACCCTAGCCATATTCTAGCCTGACCCTTAATCTACAGTCTACAACTAACCGTAGCACCAACCCTGGACCCTCACCATAAACTAAATCCCAAGCCTAACCCAATCTCTTCACCCGATCTTGGCCCTAGGCTTAGCCCTAAACCTAACCATAACCCTAGCCCTAGGCCTAGCCTCAAGTCTACAATTAACCATAACTCTCCCACAAAGCATAACCCTAACCCTAACCTTAACCCCACTCTAAATCCAAACATAAGCCTATCCTTGTATCCTTGCAGCATAGATCTAACCTGATCCTGGCCCTAACCATAAACTTAAACCCAATCCTAACTATAATCCCAACCCGAACTCTGCCCCTAAACCTAAACCTAACCCTACCTCTAGCCCTGACATTATCCTATACAGAACCTTAACCTTAAAGGTAACTCTCACCCTAACCCTAGGTCTAGGCCTAGCCTTAAGCCTCCCACTAACCCTAACCTTATCTTTTCAACATCATAATAATGATAAAAAAAAAACCATGACATTTGTTAAGCGTTTACTTTGGGCCAAGCACTGGCTGAAATGCTGAATTTGATTCAAGGGCATCAGGTTGGACACAATGTCTAACATAAGGATCACTGTATTGATCCCCTTATTACAGATGAGATAATTGAGGCATAGAGAAGTTAAGTGATTTGACCAAAATCACAGACTGGACATGTGGCAAGATATCTCTAACATGACCCCTACCCATATACTGAGCCTTAACGCTTTACATTCACCTTAACCCTAAGTCTAACCCTTCCCTTCAAATTAGCCCTAGCCCCACTGCTAACCCTAAACCAAACCCCGAAATTTAGCTCCAACCCTAGTCGTAACCTCAATTTTAACCCTAATCCCAACCCTAGCCATACCCCCTGACCCAGACCTTATTCCAGAACCTAACCGCAACATTGACCATAACCCTAGACTTTAGGCCTAGGCTTTGCCCTTACTCTAACCCTAATCAGCTCTCTGCTCCTCCTCCCCTCCCCATTGCCCCTACTCCCTCCCTCTGCTCTATGCCTTTCTCCTCCCCACAGCACTTGAATATATTTCTACGTATATATTTTATTCATTATGTGCATTTATCTATTGTTCTACTCATCTATTTTGATGGTAGTGTTGCCTGTCTACTTGCTTTGTTTTGTTGTCTGTCTCCCCCTTCTAGACTGTGAGCTTGTTGTCGGGTAGGAATTGTCTCTGTTGCCGAATTGTTCTTTCCAAGTGCTTAGTATAGTGCTCTGCACACAGTAAGCACTCATTAAATACGATTGAATGAATGAATGAATAATCCTAGTCATAAATTGAACAATAATCCTCTAATTTAAAAATAACCCTACTCCTAATCCTAACTAGACCTGACTTTGACATTAGCCCTAGCCATCCCCTTAGCCCTAACTTTAAAGCTAACATTCACACTAACAAAGAACACTAATTACTAATTACTAACCCTAGCACTAACCTAAAACCTAAACCTTTCCCAAGCCCTAAACCAAACCCTAACCCTATCCCTAATGCTTGCCCTGACCCTAGCCATAACCCTAACCCTACCCCAATTCTCAACCTAACCCTAAACCTACACCTAAGTCTAACCCTAACCCTAATTCTAACTCTCTGACCTCCGGAAGCGTGTCTGGGGGTGCGTGTGGGTGGGCTCTTCCAGTTACAAGAATGTCATTCAATCTCAAACTGTACCAGGGCAAGAAATTGTCCTGACCCTCAACAGGACCACAACCCTAAAGTTCACCTGGCCCAATGCTAACAAGAGCAGTAACCTTAACTCTAACCCTAAAGCCCTAGATCCTGGCCCTAGACTAAGTGCTGACCTTAACCAGAACCTTAAACCTAACCCTAAAACTAACTTTAAGCCTCAACCTGATCTTAGTCTTAGCCCTATCGCTAACCCTAATCTTGACTCTAATCCTAACTCCCAGAAATGTGTCTATGGCCCTGTGTCCATGGAAATTTTCAGCCCCAAGTATGTCTCTGTAATTGTAATTCTTCCAGGACAAAAAATTAACCTAACCTTACCCTTGGGCCTAAACCTAACACCAAATTACACCCAACCCCTAACCCTAAACTTCACCCCAACTTTAAACCTAACCCTAACACTAGCTGACTCTAACCTTAGCCCTAACCTTAAAACTAAGTCAAAATCCTCAAGGCTGCATGTCTGGCTGCCTGTGGAGATGGGAACTTTCAGCCCCAAGAATGGTGCTCAACCTGTAACTCTTGTTAAGGGCGACAAATTGCCCTGAAGCTAACCCTGGCCCTAAACCTAATCTCAACTCTACCCCTACCGCATCTCCTCCAAGAGGCCTTCCCAGATTAAGTCCCACTTTTCCTCATCTCCCACTCCTTTCTGCATCACCCTGATTGGGTCCCTTTGCTCTTCCCCCCTCTCAGCCCTAAAGCACTTATGTACATATCTGCAATTTTATTTATTTGTATTGATATGTGTCTCCCCCACTATAACTGTGAGCTCATTGTGGGCAGGGAATGTCATTGTTTGCTATTGTATTGTACTTTCCCAAGCACTTAGTACAGTGCTCTAGCTCTGCATATAGTAGGCGCTCAAGGAATACAATTGAATGAATGAATGAATATGCTTGCTTCCATGTGACCGGCCATCTGACCCACCAGGCCCTGTATTCCCCCATCTCTTGGTCGATCTAGTCCAACAGTTTTTGGTCTGGGATCTGGGACCCCCCCACCCCCAAATTTGGGCCAGATGATCCTCTTCCTTGTTCCAGTAAGTTGCTGTAAGATCAGAGCCCCTGCCATGTGCATCCAATGTGTCTGACATGCAAAGATCATGCAAACACGATTTCCAGCCATTCTCACTACAGCTCCTTTCCCCAGACTTTCTAACCTTGGGCTTTTCCCTTGTGGACCTACCAGGCAGTGGCCCACATGGTTGCACTTTTAAAAGAGGGCCATGAGTCTCTGTGTGAATAAGCAGCAGCTCTGGCCAATAGCTCCACCATGTGGGTGGACCCTCCGACTTCCTCAGTGATCCCCTGTCCCATGGATGGGCACAGGGTTGCTGTTTGCATCATCCACTGACCATTTTCCCAGTAAGCACTGGCTTCTGTAAATCAAATTCAGTTCCACATCTGGGTATCTTGAAGCTATGTGACTGTGGATCCAGGGAAACGACAGATGGCCCTCTGGGGTACAGTACAGCCACCTCGGTGAGGCATCCTTGCAGCGTAGGCCTGCCCTCTGTCCAGTCTTTATGGGCCACGTACTTGACCTTCCTCTGGATGGTCGAGGTGTTGGTGACTCCAGGGGCCACTCAAGTGGCCTCCCAAACCTGCTTCAAGATGCAGGGGGGCGGGGGCAAAGTGCAGCTCAATTTCCTATTCCCCCATGACGACTTCAGTAGCCCGAAGGGCCTCGTATGTGGCAGTGATCGTCTTCTCCCAAGGGGAATAGTGACTCTGAGCTCCTTTGAATCCCACCGATCTGAACGTGATCAGGATTTGGATCTGCAGGGAATTCCCTTGCCATGGGCCATACTGCCCCCCGGTGGTTCCAACCCCGACGTGTAAGACAATTGGTCTTTCCCTATCGAGGGGTCTGAGGGCTCTGTATTGTTGCATGGCTTGGATGATCTCATGTAGGGCTATCTCGTGCATCTCCCTCCATTCCCATTGGGCACCTTTCTTGAGCATCGTGCATCTCCCTCCATTCCCATTGGGCACCTTTCTTGAGCAGGGAGAATGACGGCCGGGCCCAAATCACGAATCCTAGGGCCTGGTGCCTCCAAAATCCCAACATTCCCAGGGCTGACTGGAAGTCGTCCTTACAGGCAGGGCTTGGTACTGTTGCTAGGGTGGTTATATTGGTTTCTGGTACTACTCTTGGCCCCTTTCTCATGATAGGCCCAGGAACTATGTTGGGCCAGTACTTGGATCTTCCTTGGGGGTATGTCCAGGTCCTCCAAGTGTTTGATGATTGCTTTCAGGGCTGTTGCCACTAGTTCCTGTTCATGTTCCTGGCCAGGATATCATCTGTGTACTGGAGGATGGTAACGCCGGCTGACAGGTGGACCCAATCCGGCTCTTGGGCCAGTTCCTTGTGCATGATGGTAAGACTATGCTTGAATTCCTGGGGCAAGTACATAAAGGTGTATTGTCTCCCCTCCCAAGTATAGGCAAACTTATCCTGATCCCGGTCCTGGTCCTGGAGTGGTACCATAAAGAACATGTCTTTCACATGGATGGCTGCCATCCATGTTGGGGATAGGACTTCCATCTGGCTGAGAATTTCCTCCATGGAAGGGACAGCAGCATGCAACGGTCCAGCCTGGGTGTTCAGGGACCGATAGTCCACTGTCAGCCACCAGGCCCCATCTGACTTCTGTGCTGGCCACACCAGTGAATTGAATGGAGTGTTTGCTGACTGCACTAACCTCCTGGCCAACAAGTCCTTCAACAATTTGCTCACAGCAGCGTGAGCCACTGGGGGAATTCGGTACTGGCGAATATTGGTGATGGTTGGGGGTGGTAGTAATGGTGCTCTCTTCATCGGTAAAGACCTGGTCCCTCCAAGTCTGCTCTGTCTCTCTCTTTCCCCATGATTAAAGGCCAGAGTCCATACCCCATCATCGGGGTTCAGCTGGGTCTGTACAAGGACGTCCATTTCAAGCAAAGAAATCCATCCAACGGCTAGTATAGTTCAGACATCTCGGCAGTGTCAGGGATACTTGGACCAAGTCACAATCCGTGACCTGTCCCAAGACCCCTGATACTGGAATATGTCCTTCTAACCATTGAAGCTTCTCAGCATCACTCTCGGTTATCATCAACATTTGAGCCCCCAGGTCCTCGATGAAGAGAACCCACCACTTCCCTGCTACCCTAAGAACCTCCTTGGGGCTGAGTTTGGAGAGTGCCTGTCCCAAACCACTCGGGAAGACTAGCATTTGGACAGGGCCGACTGGATTGGATTTAGAGTAGGGGTTAGGGTTTAGTATCCTCCCCCTTCTCCAGAGCTCGCCCCCCCCCCCCCCGGTTTCCGTTTCCCCGACCCCTTTTGCCACAACTGTTGGAGGATTGGGGTAGATAATCCATCTAACTAGTCCTGTGTGAATCCTGCCTCCATGAGGGAGGCAGGGAGTTCCAGAGCTGGTACTGGAAGATAACTCGAGATCAGTCTCCATTTCGTGGGCTGAGTCCACCGTTGGGTGGAGGCTGGTCCTTCTAGGCTTCCCGTGTTCCATCCCGGTCTGGTGTCTGGGCCAATTCTCTCAGAACCGCTGAGATCCTATCCATGGTATCGGATCCAAAACGAGGTTATGGATCACCCAATCCTTAGGCTGCTGAGGTGACATCCCCAAACATGAGGAGCGACCCCACTTGCTCCCTTATGGCCTCCAATGCCAGGGTTAAGAACCTAGGCTCCCACGCCCAGGGGGCCACTTGCTGGGTGAGCTTATGAAGACCCCATCTGTTTGTTACCCTCTCAACCATCAGATCTGTCCCACTCAGATGGCCATTCAGAACACTCTCTATTGTTAGCTTTCCTAGCAGTCTCTCGATCCTCCAGGGTGGCCTACCTCTCGGTGAGACCTTCCCTGTCTTCTCGGGAACTGCCCACACCAGACCCACAGCTGCCTCCCATAGCGAGAATATAGGACCCACCCCCATTGGGGCCGCATTCTCCTTTCATATGCCACCTGGAGATCTTTGGCTTCCTCGGGCAGAAGCATAATCACCATGGCGCCCCTTCACCAAAGCCTATGGCACAACTCTATCCAACTCTCCAATGAGGATTTCCATTACTTCACTTGGAGGTCAGTGAGCTCCCCTCTGGTAAAGCAGGTATCCCTCTGTCGCCTTCTCTCGTGGTTGCCGAACTGGGCCACTGCACTGTCAGGGGGAAGGGCTGTTGTCAGCTCTTCCTCAATGACTGAGTTCAGCTTCACTAGGCGAGGGGGATGGGAGATAAGGGTAGAGAGAGGATTAAGTTTGGCAGTAGGGTTAGGGCCAAATTTAGGTTTAGGGTTAGGATTAGGGTTAGGACTAGGACTCTGGGATGGGTAAAGATTAGTGTTAGGGTGAGGGTTAGGTTAAGGATAGGATTAGGTTTAGGGTTAGGACTAGGGTTAGAGTTAGAGTTAGGGGTTAGATTAAGGTCAGGGTTTGGGATAGGGTTAGGGCAAAGGTTAGAGCTAGGATTCATATTAGGGTTAGGGTTAGTGTTAGGGTTAAGGTTAGTGTTAGGGCTAAGGCTAATGCTCTCCCGAGGGCTAAGAGTAGGGTTAGGGTTAGTGTAGAGGGTAGGGATAGGGGAAGGTAGACTTAGGGTTAGGGCTTTAAGGGTTAGGGCTGAGACTAGGGTTTATGTTAGGGTTAGGCTACAGCAAAGGTTAAGGTTCGCGTTAAGGATAGGGTTAGGGTTGGGGAAAGGGCTAGGGTTAGCTTTAAGGATAAGGTTAGGGTGGGGGAAAGGACTAGGGTTAGTGTTTGGGCTATGGTCAGGTTTAGGATTAAGGTTGGAGTTAGAGTTAGGGTTAGATATAGAGTAAGGTTTATGCATTGGGTAAGGGTAGGGTTAGGGCTAGGGTTATGGATAGACCTAGGACTGGGATAAGGTTAGGGTTAGGGTTCTTCTTAGATCCAGGGCTAGGGTTGGTTTAGGGTGAAGATTAGGATTAGGGTTAGAGTTAGGGTTTTATTTAGGGCTCCTGTAAGGATGAGTGAAAAGGTAAGGATAGGTTTAGCCCTAGGCCTGTGGCTGTGGTTAGGGTTAAAGTTGGAGAAGCAGCGTGGCGCAGTGGAAAGAGCACGGGCTTTGGAGTCAGGGCTCATGAGTTCAAATCCCAGCTCTGCCACTTGTCAGCTGTGTGACTGTGGGCGAGTCACTTAACTTCTCTGTGCCTCAGTTCCCTCATCTGTAAAATGGGGATTAAGACTGTGAGCCCCACGTGGGACAACCTGATTCCCCTGTGTTTACCCCAGCGCTTAGAACAGTGCTCTGCACATAGTAAGCGCTTAACAATTACCAACATTAAAGTTGAAGTTAGGATTAGGGTTAGAGTTAGGGTTAGGCGTAGGCCTGTGGCTATGTTTAGGGCTAAGGTAAAAGTTAGGCTTAGATTTAGGGTTATGGCTACTTTTAGGGTTAGGGCTGGGTAGGGTTAGGGTTAGGATTAGGGTTAAGTAAGCGTTAGAGCTAGTTTTGTGGTTAGGGTTAGGGTTGAGGTTATGCCTAGGGCTATGGCTATGTGGCTATGGTTAGGGCTAAGGTTAAAGTTAGGCTTTAGAGTTAGGGTTAGGGCTACTTTTAGGGTTAGGGCTGGGTATAGGTTTTGGGTTAAGGTTAGGGTTAAGTAAGGGTTAGAGTTAGTGTTGGGGTTAGGGTAGGCTTGAGGTTATGCCTAGGGCTAGGGTTAGGGTTATGGTAAGGGCAATGCCTAGGGCAATCATTAGGATTAGTGTTAGAGATAGGGTTAGAGTTAAGCGTAGTCCTAGGCTAGGGTTAGAGTTAGAGTTTAGGGTTATGGCTAGGATTAGTGTAAGGGATAGGATGAGGGTTAGGATTAGGGCTGGAGTTAGGGTTAGCGTTGGAGTTAGGAATATGTCTCTGGAGGGTTAGGTTTATGGTTAGTGCTAGGGCTCAGGTTAGGGTTAATGCTACGGTTACGCCTAGAATTAGCATTAGCTTTAGGGTTAGGATTAGTGTTAGGGCTAAGGCTAGTATTAGAGCTAAAGTTGGGGCTAGGTTTACATTTAGAATTAGGGTTAGGGTTAGGGCTAGGGTCATTGTTAAGGTTACTTTAGGCCTAGGGGTAAGAGTTGGGATTAGGTTTGGGCATAGCATTAGTTTTAGGTTTAGGGTTATGATGGGGTTTAGGATTAGATATAGGATTAGTGTCAGGATTTGGGCTAGGGCTTGGATTATGGTTAGGGCTGTGTCAATGTTATGTTTAGGGTTATGGCTGGGGTGAGGACTAGGTTTAGGATAGGGTTAAGGATTGTGTTAGAGTTATGATTAGGGTTAGCATTAGGGTTAGAGGGTTAGGTTTAGGGTTAGGGCTGAAGTTAGGGTTGCTTTAGGGTTAGGGTTAAGGTTAGTATTGTGGCTAGGGCTAGAACTAGGGCTAGAAATAGAGTTAGGCTTACAATTAGAGTTAGGATTGACCTTACGACTAGGGGTTAAATTTGGGTTAAGGGGTAGGGTTAGGTTAGTGTTATGGTTAGAGCTGGGGCTAGGCCTAGGGCTAATGTTATTATTGGGGTTATGGCTAGGCCCAGGGTTATGGTGAATGTTATATTTAAGGTTAGGCCTAGGAGTAGGGTTAATGTTAGGGTTAAGAGTTAGGGTTAGGGTTAGAGTTTGGGCTAGGGTTAGGTTTAGGGCTAGGACTAGGCCTAGGGTTCAGGATAGGATTTTTTATAGGGTTAGGATTAGAGTACCTATTAGGGCTAAGTTATGGTTAGGGCTTGAGTTACGGTTAGGGGTAGATTTAAGGTTAGGTTTAAACTAAGGGTTAGGGATAGATTTAGGTATATGGTTATGGTTAGGGTTATTCATTCACTCAATTATATTTATTGAGCACTTACTGAGTGCAGAGCACTGTACTAAGCACTTGGAATGTATAATACAGCAATAAAGAGACAATCCCTGACCACGGTTATTGTCAGGGCCCTGGGTAGAGTTAGGGTTAGAGGTAGACCTAGTGTTAGGGTACAGTTTAGGGTCATGGCTAGTGCTAGAATAAGGATTAGAGATAGTGTTAGGCTTAAAACTAGGGTTAGAGTCAGGGTTAGCCCTAGGGGCTTAAGGTTAGGGTGAGACTTGAAGCTAAATTTAGGGTTAAGAGTTAGGGTTAGAGTTAAGGTTAGGGCCTGGGCTAGGCCCAAGGTATGGGTTAGGGTTAGGTTAGGGGTTGTGACTAGGCCCAGGGTAAGAGTAAATGCTAGGCTTAGAGTTAGGGCTAGGGCTAGGCTTTGGGGTAGGGTTAGTATTAGGGTTTAGGGTTCAGGTTACCATTATGGGTATGGTTAGAATTAGGGTTAGGGCTAGGGTTAGGGTTATGACTCGGGGTAGGGTTAGGGTTAGAGTTAGGGTTAGGGTCTGAGCTAGGATTAAAGTCATTATTAGGGTTAGGGTTCAAGTTAGGTATACAGTAAGGCTCAGGATCAGAGTTAGGGTTAGTGTTACAGTTAAGGTTAGATTAGGGTTACACTAAAGGTGAGGGTTAAGGTTAGGGGTTAGGTCATGGCTAGGGCTAGGCCTAGGCCTAGGAAAAGGCTTAAGTTTAGACTTAGATTTAGAGTTAGGGTTAGATTTTAAGTTAGGTTTAAGATTAGTGCTTGGGTTCCTGTACGGAACAAGGACAGAGTTAAGGCTAGGGGTTCCTGTAAGGGGTAGGGGTAGAGTGAGGGTTAGGATTATGGTTAGGTTTGGCGGTAGGGTTAGGGTTATGGCTAGAATTAGGGGTAGAATTGGGGTTAGGGTTAGGGTTATGGTTAGGGTTAGCATTACTGATAGGGATAGGGCTAGGGCTCATTTTAGGGCTAGGGTTAGGGTTAGGATTTGGGTTAAGGTAGGCCTAGGGTTATCATTAGGGATAGGTTAGACTGTAAGCCCGTCGATTAGACTGTAAACCCGTCAGCCCGTCGATTAGACTGTAAGCCTATCAAACGGCAGGGACTGTCTCTATCTGTTGCCGACTTGTTCATCCCAAGCGCTTAGTACAGTGCTCTGCACATAGTAAGTGCTCAATAAATACTATTGAATGAAAGAAAGCATTTCTGAAGGCTAGGTTTATGGTGGGGTTTAGGGTTAAGGTTAGGATTAGGTTTATGGCTAAATTCATAGTTTAGGATGATGCTAGGGTTAGGTTTAGGTTTAAGGTTAGGGTTAGGGTTAAGGCTAGGGCTGGGGTAAGGGTTAGCATTAGGGTTAGGGTTAGGGTTAAAGTGAGATTAAGAGCTAGATATGGTGTTAAGGTTAAAGCTTGGATTAAGGTTAGGGCTAGTGTTAGGATTGGGTTAAGAATTATGGTTAGGGTTAGAGTAAAGAATAATACTAATAATTATGCTATTTGTTAAACACTTAACTATGTGCCAGATACTGTACTAAGCGCTGGGTTGGAAGCAAGCAGATCAGGTTGGACACAGTCCCTGTCCCACCTGGGGCTCACAGTCTCAATCCCCATTTTACAGATGAGGTAACTGAGGCCCAGGTTAGTTAAGTGACTTGCCCAAAGTCACACAGCTGATAAGTGGTGGAGTTGGAATTAGAACCCATGATCTCTGATTCTCAAGCCCGGGCTCTTTCCACTGAGTAATGTTTAGAATTTGGCTAGGGTTAGGATTAAATTTAGCATTACGATTAGGGGTAGGTTTAGGGTTGGGGTTATGGTTAGGGATAAGCCTTGGACTAGGTTTTGGATTCTATTTATGGTTAGGTTTAGGGGTAGATTTAGGGTTAGGATGATGATTAGGATTGGGGTTAGGTTTAGGTTTATGATTAGGGTTAGGGTGGGAGTAGTGTTAGGGTTGGGGCTAGGGCTAGGGCTATGGTAGGAGTAAAACATAGAGTTAGGGTTAGGGGTAGCAGTAGGGTTAGGTTTGGGCATAGGGTTTGCATTAAGATAAGCTTTAGAGTTAGGCCTTGGCTTAGGTTTAGAGTTAGGGTTAGGGTCAGCTTTGGATTTAAGATTAGGGCTAGGTTAAGGGTTAGGTTTGGTTTTGAGGTTAGGGTTAGGTTTAGGGTTAGTGTTTCAGTCAGTGTGAGACAAGAACTCCTGTAAGGGTTAGGTAATAATAATAATAATAATCAGGGTATTTCTTAAGCACTTACTATGTGCCAGGCACTGTACTATGTGCTGGGGTAGATACGAGATCATGTTAAACATAATCATTGTCACACAGGGGGCTCCAGGTCTCCATCCCCATTTTCCAGATGAGGGAACTGAGGCCCAGAGTAGTGAAGTGACTTGGACAAGGTCACCCAGCAGACCAGTGGTGGAGCTGGGATTAAAACCCATGACCTTCTGATTCCCAGGGCTGGGATCTAGCCACTAGGGTAGGATAGGCTTAGGTTTAGGTGCAGGTCTAGTTGTAGGGCTACGGTTAGGGTTATGCTTAAGGTTAAGATAAGAGGGTTAGGATTACAGATGTGGTTAAGTTTGGGGTTAGGGTTTTGCTTAGAATTGGGATTAGTGGTAAAAGCAAGGACTAGATCTAGGGCTAGAGTTAGGGTTAGATTTATGGTAGGTTTAGGGTGATGGTTAGGATTTGTGTTAGGAGTAAGATTAGCGTTAGGGCTAGGGCCAGGTCTAGGGCTAGTGTTAGGGCTAAGAGTAGGGTTAGAGTTAAGTTTAGGGTTAGGGTTAGCCCTAGGGCTAAATTAAGGGTTAGGGCTAAGGTTTGAGCTAGAGTTAGGATCGGGTGAGGGTTACCATTAGATTAACTGCTAGGCATAGTGCTAATTTTAGAGTTAGGAATAGGGTTAGAGTTAGGCCTCGGAAGAGAATTAGGGGCAGGGTTAGGTTTACATATAGGTTTAGGGTTCGGGTTTGGGTTTTGGTGAGAGGGTTAAGAGCTAGGGCTGAAGGGTAGGGTTAGGGTTAGGATGAGGGTTATGGTTGAGGTTACGGTTAGGGATAAGGCCAAGTTTAGGGTTAATGCTGATTAGGGTTGGGGCTAGGCTTTCAGTTAGGGTTAGTGTTTAGGGTTAGGGTTAGGATTAGACTCAGGTTGAGGATTAACGTTACCATTACGGTTTGGGTTAGGGTTAGGTTAGGATTAGGAATAGGGCAAATTGGATTAGGATCAGAGTTCGGGCTAGGGTTAAATTTAGGGCTCGGACTAGGCCTAAGGCTAGGTTCACGGTGAAGTTTAGGGTCATGGTTAGGATTAGGTTTAGGTTTAGGTTTAGTTTTAGGGCTAAACCTTGGGTTAATGATAGGATTAGGCCTAGTGCTAGGGTTGGGGTCAGTGTTAGATTTAGAGTTAGAATAGGTTTAGGGCAAAGGCTATGGTTACCACTGGGGTTAGGAGGTCATGGGTGACCTTAGAGAGAGCAGTCTCGGTAGAGTGGAGGGGACGGAAGCCAGATTGGAGGGGGTCTAGGAGAGAATGGGAGTTAAGGAATTCTAGGCATCGATTGTAGACGACTCGTTCTAAGATTTTGGAAAGGAAGGGTAGTAGGGAGATAGGACGATAACTGGAGAGGGAAGTGGGGTCAAGAGCGGGTTTTTTTAGGATGGGGGAGACGTGGGCGTGTTTGAAGGCAGAGGGGAAGGAGCCCTTGGAGATTGAGTGGTTAAAAATAGAAGTTAAGGAAGGGAGGAGGGTAGGGGCGATGGTTTTAAGAAGGTGAGAGGGAATGGGGTCCGAGGCGCAGGTGGAGGGGGTGGCACTTGCGAGGAGGGAGGAGATCTCCTCTGAGGATACTGCAGGGAAGGATGGGAAAGTAGGGGAGGGGGTTGTTGGGGGGGAGGGGAGAGGCGGAGGGGTGACTTTTGGGAGCTCAGACCTGATCGTGTTGATTTTCGTGAGGAAATAGGTGGCCAGATCATTAGGGGTGAGAGATGGGGGAGGGGGAGGAACAGGGGGCCTAAGGAGAGAGTTAAAGGTCCGGAACAATCGGCGGGGGTGACGGGCATGGGTGTCGATGAGGGAGGAGAAGAAGCTTTGCCTGGCGGAGGAGAGGGCAGAGTTAAGGCAGGAAAGGATAAATTTGAAGTGTGTGAGGTCGGCTTGGTGCTTGGACTTTCGCCAGCAGCGCTCAGCAGCTCGAGCATAGGAGCGTAGGAGGCGGACGGAGGAGGTGATCCAGGGCTGTGGGTTAGTGGCGCGAGAGCGGCGGAGGGAAAGGGGGGCGAGAGAGTCGAGATGAGTAGAGAGGGTGGAGTTGAGAGCGGAGACCTGATCGTTGAGAGTGGGAAGAGAGGACAGGGCGGCAAGGTGAGGCGAGATGCTATTGGAAAGACGGATGGGATCGAGAGAGCGGAGGTCTCTGTGGGGCAGTAGCGAAGATTTGCAGGGGGAGGGAGTGTGAGAGATGAGGCAGGTGAGAAGGTTATGGTCCGAGAGAGGGATTTCAGAGTTGGTGAGTGAGGAGATAGTGCAGCGGTAGGAGATGACAAGATCGAGGGTGTGACCGAGTCGGTGAGTGGGCGCGGTATGGTGGAGGAGGAGGTCGGCAGAGTCGAGGAGGGATAGCAGGCGGGCGGCAGAGGAGTCGTCGGGTACATCCGTATGGATGTTGAAGTCTCCAAGGATCAGAGTGGGCAGAGAGAAGGAGAGAAGGAAGGTGAGAAAGGGGGCCAAGGTGGTTGAAGAAGTCGGAGGTGGGACCGGGAGGGCGGTAGATGACGGCGACAAGTAACTGGAGTGGGTGGTAGAGGCGAATGATATGGGCTTCGAAGGAGGGGAAGGAGAGGGAGGGGGGAGGAGGGATAGTGCGGAAGCGGCATCGGGGCGAGAGGAGGAAGCCGACGCCTCCTCCCTTACCGGTGAGTCTGGGGGAGTGGGAGAAGGAGAGGCCTCCGCCGGAGAGAGCGGCGGCGGAGACCGTGTCTTCGGGAGAGAGCCACGTTTCCGAAAGGGCGAGGAGGAGGAGAGAGCGGGAGAGGAAAAGGTCATGGATGAAAGGTAGCTTGCCTGTAATAGAGCGGGGGTTCCAGAGGCCACACTTGAAAGTAGCTGTGGGTGCAAGGGGAGGAGGGGGGGAAGGGCGGGGGGAGGGGAGGGTTTGGATGGGAAGGAGGTGGCGGGGCCCTGGACGAGGAGAGGGGGATGAGGGGTGGCGGTGGGACAAGAGGACTGGGATGGGGCATGGGTGGGGAAGAGAGAAGGGGGGAGGGGGTGAAGAGGGGGTTAGGTGGGGGGAAGAGTAGGGGGAGGGGGAAGAGGGGTAGCGCTGGTAAAGTGGGGTTCTAGGGCGAGAGAGAGGAGGGGGGGAGGAGACAGAGGAGAGAGCGGGAAAGAGCTGAGCGAGAGAGGGGAAGGGGAAGGGGAAGGGGAGGATAGGAAGGGGCGGGAGGGGGGAGGGGGGGAGGAGGGACATGGCGAGGCCAGAGAGGTGGGTGGCAGCACTGACAACAATAAACAGTAATAAACGAAATCGGTAATATAGCAACATGATACAATATGATACAATACAGTGGTGCTAATATAGCAACATGATACAGTATGATACAATATAGTCGTGTTAATAAAAGGGGTGATGACCAGGGTCGGGGGTAGACTCGATTAAGGGGCGACCTGATCAAATTCTTCTTGCCAAATCCAATGGCTCCTACTCCATTCTGGTCCTCCTTGACCTCTCTGCTGCCTTTGACACTGTCGACCATCCCCTCCTCCTCCATACCTTATCTCACCTTGGCTTCACGGACTCTGTCCTCTCCTGGTTCTCCTCTTACCTCTCTGGCCGATCATTCTCGGTCTCCTACGCCTCCTCCCTTCTCTCTTTCTACCGCCCACCCCGCACGCTCCGCTCCTCTGCCGCCCACCTCCTCGCCGTCCCTCGGTCTCGCCTATCCCGCCATCGACCCCTGGGTCACGTCCTCCCGCGGTCCTGGAACGCCCTCCCTCCTCACCTCCGCCAAACTGATTCTCTTTCCCTCTTCAAAACCTTACTTAAAAATCACCTCCTCCAAGAGGCCTTCCCAGACTGAGCTCCTCTTCCCCCTCTACTCCCTCTGCCACCCCCCCTTTACCTCTCCGCAGCTAAAGCCTCATTTTCCCCTTTTCCCTCTGCTCCTCCACCTCTCTCTTCCCATCCCCACAGCACTGTACCCGTCCGCTCAACTGTATATATTTTCGTTACCCTATTTATTTTGTTAATGAATTGTACATCGCCTTGATTCTATTTAGTTGCCATTGTTTTTATGAGATGTTCTTCCCCTTGATGCTGTTTAGTGCCATTGTTCTTGTCTGTCCGTCTCCCCCGATTAGACTGTAAGCCCGTCAAACGGCAGGGACTGTCTCTATCTGTTGCCGACTTGTTCATCCCAAGCGCTTAGTACAGTGCTCTGCACATAGTAAGCGCTCAATAAATACTATTGAATGAATGAATGACTAGCATTAGGGTTAGGGTTACATTCAAATTTAGGATTAGGGTGAAGGTTTGGTTTAGGGGTAGGGATAGGGGTAGGGGTAGAGTTGGGATTAGGTTTAGGACCAGGGTTAGCATCAGGGCAATTTGTTGCCTTGAAAAAGAGTTACAGGTTGAGCTCCATTCTTGGGGATGAAGGTTCCCCCCTCCACAGGCCCCCAGACATGCAGCCCTGATGATTTGGACTTAGTTTTAAGGTTAGGGCTAAGGTTAGAGTTAGTGTTAGGGTTAAGTTTAAAGGTAGGATGAAGTTTAGGGTTAGGTTTAGTCATAGGCATAGGTTTGGTTAGGTTAATTTTTTGTCCTGGAAGAGTTACAGTTTGAGAGACATACTTGCAGCTGAAAAGTTCCACGGACACAGGGTGCCAGACCCATTTCTGGGAGTTAAGGTTAGAGTCAAGATTAGGGTTAGAGTTCGGGCTAGGGCTAGGGCTAGGGTCAGGTTGATGCTTAAGGTTAGTTTTATGGTTAGGTTTATGGTTCTAGTTAAGGTCAGCGCTTGGTCTAGGGCCAGGATTTAGGGCTAGAGTTAGGGTAATTGCCATTGTTAGTGGTGGGTCAGGTTCACTTTAGGGTTGTGGTTCTGTTTTGGGTCAGGGCAATCTCTTGCCCTTCGAGAGATTGAGATTGAATGACATTCTTGGAGCTGGAAGAGCCAACCCACACATATCTCCAGACACACTTCTGGAGGCCGGAGATTGAGGTTTAAGGTTAGACTTAGGTGTAGGTTTAGGGGTAGAATTAGGTTTAAGATGTGTAGTATGACTAGGATTAGGGTTAGGGTTTGGGTTACAGTTAGGATTAGGGCAATTTGTAGCCCTGGTGTAGTTTCTGGGGATGGAAGAAATCACCCACATGGATCCTGGCCCCACATGTTGGGGAGTTATGGTGAAGACTATGCTTATGTTTTTTATTCAGGGGAAGGACTAGAGCTGAGACTAGGGTGACAGGGTTAGAGTAAGGTCTATTGTTAGCGTAAGAATTATTTTTTGGATTAACACACGGGCCAAGGTTTGGGTGAGAAGTAGGCCTAGGCCTAAAGTACAGGTACAGGTTAGGGTTAGGGCTGGGGCTAGGCCAAGGGCTAGGCTAAGAGTAAGGATTGGAGTATATGTTAGGGTTAGGGTTATGGTGAGGTATAGGGTTAGTATTAGTGGTACAGTTAGGGTTAAAGACTAGGGTTTAGGGTTTTGGTTTGGGTTAGAAACAATTTTAGGAATAGATTAGGGTTAGATTAGATTAGAGAAGCAGCGTGGCTTAGTGGAAAGAGCCTGGGCTTTGGAGTCAGAGGTCATGGGTTCGAATCCCGGCTCTGCCACTTGTCAGCTGTGTGACGGTGGGCAAGTCACTTAACTTCTCGGTGCCTCAGTTACCTCATCTATAAAATGGGGATTAACTGTGAGCCTCATGTGGGCCAACCTGATTACCCTGTATCTACCCCAGCGCTTAGAACAGTGCTCTGCACATAGTAAGTGCTTAACAAATACCAAAATTATTATTATTATTATTAGGGTTATGGATTGGGGTAAGGCTAAGGCCAGAAGTAGGTTTAGGATTATGGTGAGGTTTAGGGTAAGTGCTAGGTGGAGTGTTAGGGCTAAGGTTAGTGTTAGGTTTAGGGTTTGGTTTAGCACAGTTTGTTGCTCTTGAGATAGTTGCAGTGTGAAAAGCATTTCAGGGCTGGAAGATGGCACTTACACAGCCCCCACACAGGCTTCTGTAATCCCCATATACTTAGCATCAGGGTGCGGTTTAGAATTAGGGATAGGTTTAAGGTTAGGAATAGAGGAATAGAATAAACTCAGGTTGAGTTTAGGGTAAAGGCCAGGATTAGGGTTAGGGATAGAATTAGGTTCCTTACTCATAATAATAATATTGATAACACTTCTAAAGAGTTACTATTTTAACCCACCCTCAGACATCCTCAGACACACTTCGGGAATCCTGGGAGTTAGGGTTAGGCTTAAGGCCAGGTTTATGGTTAGGGTTAGGGGTAGGAATAAGGTTGGGGTTAGGGTTATGGCTAGGGTCAGGGTAAGAAATAAGGATAGGATTAGGGTGTGGTTTAGGGCTAGGGTAAGGTTTAGGTTTAAGGTTAGCCTTTCCTGCCTTAACTCTGCCCTCTCCTCTGCCAGGCAAAACTATTTTACTTCCCTCATTGATGCCCATGGTCATCACCCCCGTCAATTGTTTCTGACATTTAATTCTCTCCTCAGGCCCCCTGTTCCTCCCCCTCCTCCATCCCTCACCCCCAACAATCTGGCCACCTATTTCATTACGAAAATTAACACCATCAGGTCTGAGCTCCCCCAAGTCACCCCTCCTCCTTCTCCATCACCCCCACTTTTCCATCCTTCCCAGCAGTATCCTTAGAGGAGACCTCCTCCCTCCTCACAAGTGCCACCCCCTCCACCTGTGCTTTGGACCCCATTCCCACTCACCTTATAAAAACTATCACCCCTTCCCTCCTCCCCTCCTTAACTTCCATCTTGAACCACTCACTTTCCAACAGCTTCTTCCCCTCTGCCTTCAAACTTCCCCATCCTAAAAAAACCCTCTCTTGACCCCACTTTCCCTTCCAGTTATCGTCCTATCTCCCTCCTGCCCTTCATTTCCATACTCCTAGAACGTGTCATCTACACTCGCTGCTTTGAATTCCTCAACTCCAACTCTCTCCTGCACCCCCTCCAATCTGGCTTCTGTCCCCTCTACTCCACCGAAACTGACCTCTCAATGGTCACGTGACCTCCTTTTTGCCAAATACAGTGGCTCCTACTGTATACTAATCCTCCTCCACCTCTCAGCTGCCTTTGACACTGTCGACCATCCCCTTCTGCTCATCACTTTATCTAACCTTGCCTTATGGACTCCCTCCTCTCCTGGTTCTCCTCATCTCTCTGGCTGTTCATTCTCGGTCTCTTTCGCGGGCTCCTCCTCCCCCTCCCATCCACTAACAATAAGGGTTCCTCAAGGGTCAGTTCTTGTCCCCCTTCTGTTCTCCATCTATACTCACTCCCTTGGTGAACTCATTCTCTCCCACAGCTTCAACTATCATCTCTATGCAAATAACACCCAAATCTGCATCTCCTCCCCTGTTCTGTCCTTCTCCCTCCAGGCTCATATCTCCTCCTGCCTCCAGGATATCTCCACCTGGATATTTGCCTGCCAACTAAAACTCAACATGTCCAAGACTGAGCTCCTTATCTTCCCTCCCAAACCCTGGCCTCTCCCTGACTTCCCTGTCACTGTGGATAGCATTTCCATCCTTCCTGTCTCACAGGCCCACAACCTTGGTGTCATCCGTGACTCTGCTCTCTCATTCATCCCACACATCCAATCTGTCATCAAAACCTGCCAATCTCACCTTCACAGTAATGCCAAGATCCGCCCTTTCCTCTCCATACAAACTGCTGGCTTGCCTGGTACAAGCTCTCATAATATCTCGACTGGATTATTGCATCAGCCTCCTCTCTGATCTCCCATCCTCCTCTCTCTCCCCGCTCCAATCTATTCTTCATTCCGCTTTCCAGATCATCTTTCTATAGAAATGCTCAGGGCATGTCACTCCCCTCCTCAGAAACCTTCATTGATTGCCTATCAACCTTCACATAAAACAAAACTCCTCACTCTTGGCTTCAAAGCTTTCCATCACCTAGCCCCCTCCTACCTCACCTCCCTTCTCTCCTTCTATGGCCCACCCTGTACGCTCCACTCTTCTGCCGCTATTCTCCTCACAGTTCCTCGTTCGCACCTGTCCCACCGTCGACCGCTGGACCACATCCTACCACTGACCTGGAATGCCCTCCCTCCTCACATCTGCCAAACTAACTCTCTTCCTCTCTTCAAAGCCCTACTGAGAGCTCACCTCCTCCTGGAGGCCTACCCAGATTAAGCCCTCCCTTTTCCTCTGCTCCTCTTCCCCTCCCCATCCTCCCTACTCCCTCACTCTGCTCTTCCCCCTTCCCCTCCTCACAGCACTTGTGCATATTTGTTTATATTGTTTGTTACTCTAATTATTTTGTTAATGATGTGTATATATGTATGACTCTGTTTATCTTGATGATATTGACACCAGACTACTTCTTTTGTTTTATTTTGTTTTGTTGTCTGTCTCCTCTGTTTAGCCTGTTGTTGGGCAGGAATGACCTCTATCTGTTACCGAATTGTACATTCCAAGCACTAAGTACAGTGTTCTGCACATAGTAAGCAATCAATAAATATGATTGAATGAATGAATGAATAATTAGTGTTCTTTGTTAGTGTGAATGTTAGCTTTAAGGTTAGGGTTAAGGGGACGACTAGGGCTAATGACAAACTCAGTTCTAGTTAGGGTTAGGAGTAGGGTTATTTTTAAGTTAGAGTGTTATTGTTTGATTTATGGCCAGGGTTATTCATTTATTCAGTCGTATTTAGTAAGCGCTTACTGCGTGCAGAGCACTGTACTAAGCGCTTTGAAAGTACAATTCAGCAACAGATAGAGACAATCTCTACCCAACAACAGGCTCACAGTCTAGAAGGGGGAGACAGACAACACAACAAAGCAAGCAGGCAGCCATCATTACCATCCAAATAGATGAATAGATCCATAGATAAATGCCCATCATCAATAAAATAAATAGAGCAATATATATGTAGAAATATATACAAGTGCTGTGGGGAGGAGAAGGGTGTAGAGCAGAGGGAGGGAGTAGGGGCAATGGGGAGGGGAGGAGGAGCAGAGAGCTGATTAGGGTTAGGGTTATAGTTAGGGCAAAGCCTAGGCCTAAGTCTAGGGTTACGGTCAGTGTTGCAGTTAGGTTTTGGAATAAAGTTTAGGGTTAGGAGTTAAGACTAGGGCTGGGATTAACGTTAAGATTGGGGTTACAACTAGGATTGGAGCTAAATTTCAGGTTTGGTTTAGGGTTGGCAGTAGGGCTAGGGCTAATTTGAAGGGAAGGGTTAGGTTTAGGGTTAAGGTTCGTGTAAAGGGTTAAGGCTCAGTATAGGGGTAGGGTTCATGTTAGAGATATCTTGCCACATGTCCACTCTGTGATTTTGGTCAAATTGCTTAACTTCTCTGTGCTTCAATTACTTCCTCTGTAATATGGGGATCAAGACAGTGATCCCTATGTGAGACATTGACTGTGTCCACCCTGGTGTCCTTGTACCAACTCCAGTGCTTGGGCCAGTACTTGGCCCAGAGTAAGCGCTCAACAAATGCCACAGTTTTTTTTTTATCATTATTCTTATGATGATGGATGGTTAGAGTTAGTGGGAGGGCTAAGGTTAGGGTGAGAGTTACCATTAGAGTTAAGGTTTGTTAAAGGAAAATGTTAGGTTTAGGTTTAGGGTCAGAGTTTGGGTTGGGATTATGGTCAGAATTGGGTTTAGGTTTGGGTTTATGGTTAAGGCCAGGATCAGGTTAGACCTAGGCCACAAGGCAGGATTCAGGGATAGGCTTCCGATTAGATTTAGAGTGGGGTTAGAGTTAGGGTTTGGGTGAGTGTTATGGTTAATTGTAGACTTGAGGCAGGGCCTAGGGCTAGGGTTATGGTTAGGTTTAGGGCTAAGCCTAGGGCTAAGATTGGGTGTAGAGATAGGGTTAGGTTTTCGGTTTAGGTTATGGTGAGGGTCCAGGGTTGGTGTTGATTAGGGTTAGGGTTAGGGTTAGGGTTAGGCCAGAAGAAAAGGTTAGGCCAGGGGAGAAGTTTAGGGTAGTGGAAAATGGTAGGCCAGGGGGAAAAGTTATGCCAGGGGGAAAGGTTAGTCTATGGGAAAAAGTTAGGCTAGGAGTAAAAATTGGGTTAGGGGAAAAGCTTAGGCTAGGAGAACGGGTTAGGTTATGGGAAAAGATAAGGCCAGGGGAAAGATTTAAACCACAGAAAAGGTTATGCTAGGGGAAAATGTTAGGTCAGGGGAAAAGGATAGGCTAGAGGAAAAGTTAGTCGGGGGGAAAGGTTAGGGTACGGGAAAAGCGTAGGCTAAATGAAAAAGGTTAGGGGAAAGGTTTGCCTAGGGGAAAGTGTTAGGCTAGTGGACAAGGTTAGGATGGGGGAAAAAGTTGGGGTAGGGGAAAAGGTTAGGCAGGGAAAAAGTTAGGCCAAGGGAAAAGGTTGGGCCAAGGAAAAAGGTTAGTCTAGGGGAAAAGGTTTGGCAAGGGGAAAGATTAGGTTGGTGAAAGGTTAGGTTAGGGGAAAACATTAGGCCGGGGAAAAGGTTAGGCCAGGGAGAAGGTTAGGCTAGGGGAAAAGGTTAGGCTAGGGGAAAAGGTTAGAATATGGGAAATGGTTAGGTTAGGGGAAAGGCTTAGGCTGGGGTTAAAGGTTAGGCTAGGGGAAAATGTTAGGCTAAGGGAAAATGTTAAACTAAGGGAAAACGTTAAGCTAAGGGTAAAGGTTAGGCCAGGGAAAACTTTAGGTTAGGGAAAAGGTTAGGGTAAGGGAAAACGTTAGGCTATGGGAAATGGTTAGGCTAGGGAAACGGTCAGACTTGGGGAAAAGGTTGGAATAGGTAAAAGGTTAGGCCAAGGGAAAAGGTTAGGCCAGGGGAAAAGGTTAGACTATGGGATAGGCTAGGCTAGGGGAAAAGGTTAGGCAGGGGAAAAGCTTAGGCCAGGGGAAAAGGGGAAAGGTTTTAGGCTAAGGGAAAAGGTTAGGCTAGTGGAAAAGGTTAGGCTAGGGGAACAGGTTAAGCTGGGGGAAATGGTTAGGTTAGGAGAAAAGGTTAGGATAGGGGAAAAGGTTAGGCTAGTGGAAAAGATTTGCCTAAAGGAAAAGGTTAGGCCGGGTGAAAAGGTTACTCCAGGGAAAAGGCCCGGGATCTCTGCTCCCCTGGGGCTGAATCGACCACCACATGGACTCGGGAGCTCTCCTCCCAGGCGGTGGTTCCTTGGGCTGCCTGCCCCCCGTTTCCAGCCTAGCTCTTTAGCAGCCTTTTGGCCACCGACCGCCGACTTTAGCGGCTTTTTGGCCGCCGACCGCCGACTCATCCACGCCGAGACCACCCCCCTCTCCCGGGAAACTGAGCCTTGTCATCGCCCGGAGCCTTGGAGCCATTACCACGTGGGCCCGGGATCTCTGCTCCCCTGGGGGTTAGTCTCAGACCGCCGGGCCCCCTCTTCCCAGCCGAATCGACCACCACATGGACTCTGGAGCTGTCCTCCCAGGCGGTGGTTCCTTGGGCTGCCTGCCCCCCGTTTCCAGCCTAGCTCTTTAGCAGCCTTTTGGCCACCGACCGCCGACTTTAGCGGCTTTTTGGCCGCCGACCGCCGACTCATCCACGCCGAGACCACCCCCCTCTCCCGGGAAACTGAGCCTTGTCATCGCCCGGAGCCTTGGAGCCATTACCACGTGGGCCAGGGATCTCTGCTCCCCTGGGGGGTAAGTCTCAGACCGCCGGGCCCCCTCTTCCCAGCCGAATCGACCACCACATGGACTCTGGAGCTCTCCTCCCAGGCGGTGGTTCCTTGGGCTGCCTGCCCCCCGTTTCCAGCCTAGCTCTTTAGCAGCCTTTGGCCACCGACCGCCGACTTTAGCGGCTTTTTGGCCGCCGACCGCCGACTCATCCACGCCGAGACCACCCCCCTCTCCCGGGAAACTGAGCCTTGTCATCGCCCGGAGCCTTGGAGCCATTACCACGTGGGCCAGGGATCTCTGCTCCCCTGGGGGGTAAGTCTCAGACCGCCGGGCCCCCTCTTCCCAGCCGAATCGACCACCACATGGACTCTGGAGCTCTCCTCCCAGGCGGTGGTTCCTTGGGCTGCCTGCCCCCCGTTTCCAGCCTAGCTCTTTAACAGCCTTTTGGCCACCGACCGCCGACTTTAGCGGCTTTTTGGCCGCCGACCGCCGACTCATCCACGCCGAGACCACCCCCCCCTCCCGGGAAGCTGAGCCTTGTCATCGCCCGGACCCTTGGAGCCATTACCGCATGGGCCCG
The DNA here is from genome assembly GCF_004115215.2 of Ornithorhynchus anatinus. Lineage (NCBI taxonomy): Eukaryota > Metazoa > Chordata > Mammalia > Monotremata > Ornithorhynchidae > Ornithorhynchus > Ornithorhynchus anatinus. The sequence goes on along the minus strand of NW_024396937.1, from coordinate 806,859 downwards.
GGATCTCTGCTCCCCTGGGGCTGAATCGACCACCACATGGACTCGGGAGCTCTCCTCCCAGGCGGTGGTTCCTTGGGCTGCCTGCCCCCCGTTTCCAGCCTAGCTCTTTAGCAGCCTTTTGGCCACCGACCGCCGACTTTAGCGGCTTTTTGGCCGCCGACCGCCGACTCATCCACGCCGAGACCACCCCCTCTCCCGGGAAACTGAGCCTTGTCATCGCCCGGAGCCTTGGAGCCATTACCACGTGGGCCCGGGATCTCTGCTCCCCTGGGGGTAAGTCTCAGACCGCCGGGCCCCCTCTTCCCAGCCGAATCGACCACCACATGGACTCTGGAGCTCTCCTCCCAAGCGGTGGTTCCTTGGGCTGCCTGCCCCCCGTTTCCAGCCTAGCTCTTTAACAGCCTTTTGGCCACCGACCGCCGACTTTAGCGGCTTTTTGGCCGCCGACCGCCGACTCATCCACGCCGAGACCACCCCCCCTCTCCCGGGAAGCTGAGCCTTGTCATCGCCCGGACCCTTGGAGCCATTACCGCATGGGCCCGGGATCTCTGCTCCCCTGGGGCTGAATCGACCACCACATGGACTCGGGAGCTCTCCTCCCAGGCGGTGGTTCCTTGGGCTGCCTGCCCCCGTTTCCAGCCTAGCTCTTTAGCAGCCTTTTGGCCACCGACCGCCGACTTTAGCGGCTTTTTGGCCGCCGACCGCCGACTCATCCACGCCGAGACCACCCCCCTCTCCCGGGAAACTGAGCCTTGTCATCGCCCGGAGCCTTGGAGCCATTACCACGTGGGCCCGGGATCTCTGCTCCCCTGGGGGTAAGTCTCAGACCGCCGGGCCCCCTCTTCCCAGCCGAATCGACCACCACATGGACTCTGGAGCTCTCCTCCCAGGCGGTAGTTCCTTGGGCTGCCTGCCCCCCGTTTCCAGCCTAGCTCTTTAACAGCCTTTTGGCCACCGACCGCCGACTTTAGCGGCTTTTTGGCCGCCGACCGCCGACTCATCCACGCCGAGACCACCCCCCTCTCCCGGGAAGCTGAGCCTTGTCATCGCCCGGACCCTTGGAGCCATTACCTCGTGGGCTCGGGATCTCTGCTCCCCTGAGGCGCAGCCTCGGCCCACCCGGCCCCTGCCCCGATCCCCGACAAGCCCCCCTTCGCCTACCGCTCGCTGACTCATCTGCGCTTCCTCCGCCTCCACCGGGGAGCTGAGCCTCGGACCATCCGGACCCACGCCCGCCTCAGCCTTTCAAAACCTGGATCTCCGCACCCCCGCTCGGGAACTCCGACACTACGGATCTTCGCCCCCACAGACCCCCAGCCACCAGCTTCCAGTCCACCCGCCCCCCGCCGCTCGGGCCCGGGAACATTGCGCTCCCCTTCTCGATCCTGGGGACATTGTGCTCCCCTTCTCGGCCCCAAGGACATTGTGTCCTCGGGGGACATTGTGTCCCCCTGCTCGGGCCCGGGGACATTGTGCTCCCCAACCGCTCCCCAACTCCGCCCGAGGCGGCCATTTTAGGAAGCCCCCACTCTGCCTGAGGCAGCCATTTTGGGAAGGCCTCACTCCCTCTTCCCTCTTGAGGTGATTCATCCCTCCCGCCCCCGCCCCGGGCGACGACGTCCTTGTTCTCACCATGTTACCTTGCCTTAGCCGCCGCCTACGGCCGCCACCCACCCCGGACAACCTCAGGGCCCCCCCCGCCGCCACAGGGTTATTTGGTCATGAGCTCTGGGACACTCTCGGCCGCTGGCCGCTTGACTTTGAGTCTGATCGGGTAGGGTCGGCTCGTCCCCCGACCCTGGTCATCGCCTGCTTATTAACACTATCGTAGTGTGCCTTACTGTAGCATGTTGCTATATTTGCGATCTCGCTTTTTATTGTTTATTGTCGTCAGATTTTGAATTTGATCAGGTCGCCCCTTAATCGAGTCTACCCCCGACCCTGGTCATCACCCCTTTTATTAACACGACTATATTGTATCATACTGTATCATGTTGCTATATTAGCACCACTGTATTGTATCATATTGTATCATGTTGCTATATTACCGATTTCGTTTATTACTGTTTATTGTTGTCAGTGCTGCCACCCACCTCTCTGGCCTCGCCATGTCCCTCCTCCCCCCCTCCCCCCTCCCGCCCCTTCCTATCCTCCCCTTCCCCTTCCCCTTCCCCTCTCTCGCTCAGCTCTTTCCCGCTCTCTCCTCTGTCTCCTCCCCCCCTCCTCTCTCCCGCCCTAGAACCCCACTTTACCAGCGCTACCCCTCTTCCCCCTCCCCCTACTCTTCCCCACCCTAACCCCCTCTTCACCCCCTCCCCCTTCTCTCTTCCCCACCCATGCCCCATCCCAGTCCTCTTGTCCCACCGCCACCCCTCATCCCCCTCTCCTCGTCCAGGGCCCCGCCACCTCCTTCCCATCCAAACCCTCCCCTCCCCCCGCCCTTCCCCCCCTCCTCCCCTTGCACCCACAGCTACTTTCAAGTGTGGCCTCTGGAACCCCCGCTCTGTTACAGGCAAGCTACCTTTCATCCATGACCTTTTCCTCTCCCGCTCTCTCCTCCTCCTCGCCCTTTCGGAAACGTGGCTCTCTCCCGAAGACACGGTCTCCGCCGCCGCTCTCTCCAGTGGAGGCCTCTCCTTCTCCCACTCCCCCAGACTCACCGGTAAGGGAGGAGGCGTCGGCTTCCTCCTCTCGCCCCGATGCCGCTTCCGCACTATCCCTCCTCCCCCCTCCCTCTCCTTCCCCTCCTTCGAAGCCCATATCATTCGCCTCTACCACCCACTCCAGTTACTTGTCGCCGTCATCTACCGCCCTCCCGGTCCCACCTCCGACTTCTTCAACCACCTTGACCCCTTTCTCACCTTCCTTCTCTCCTTCTCTCTGCCCACTCTGATCCTTGGAGACTTCAACATCCATACGGATGTACCCGACGACTCCTCTGCCGCCCGCCTGCTATCCCTCCTCGACTCTGCCGACCTCCTCCTCCACCATACCGCGCCCACTCTCCGACTCGGTCACACCCTCGATCTTGTCATCTCCTACCGCTGCACTATCTCCTCACTCACCAACTCTGAAATCCCTCTCTCGGACCATAACCTTCTCACCTGCCTCATCTCTCACACTCCCTCCCCCTGCAAATCTTCGCTACTGCCCCACAGAGACCTCCGCTCTCTCGATCCCATCCGTCTTTCCAATAGCATCTCGCCTCACCTTGCCGCCCTGTCCTCTCTTCCCACTCTCAACGATCAGGTCTCCGCTCTCAACTCCACCCTCTCTACTCATCTCGACTCTCTCGCCCCCCTTTCCCTCCGCCGCTCTCGCGCCACTAACCCACAGCCCTGGATCACCTCCTCCGTCCGCCTCCTACGCTCCTATGCTCGAGCTGCTGAGCGCTGCTGGCGAAAGTCCAAGCACCAAGCCGACCTCACACACTTCAAATTTATCCTTTCCTGCCTTAACTCTGCCCTCTCCTCCGCCAGGCAAAGCTTCTTCTCCTCCCTCATCGACACCCATGCCCGTCACCCCCGCCGATTGTTCCGGACCTTTAACTCTCTCCTTAGGCCCCCTGTTCCTCCCCCTCCCCCATCTCTCACCCCTAATGATCTGGCCACCTATTTCCTCACGAAAATCAACACGATCAGGTCTGAGCTCCCCAAAGTCACCCCTCCGCCTCTCCCCTCCCCCCCCAACAACCCCCTCCCCTACTTTCCCATCCTTCCCTGCAGTATCCTCAGAGGAGATCTCCTCCCTCCTCGCAAGTGCCACCCCCTCCACCTGCGCCTCGGACCCCATTCCCTCTCACCTTCTTAAAACCATCGCCCCTGCCCTCCTCCCTTCCTTAACTTCTATTTTTAACCACTCAATCTCCAAGGGCTCCTTCCCCTCTGCCTTCAAACACGCCCACGTCTCCCCCATCCTAAAAAAACCCGCTCTTGACCCCACTTCCCCCTCCAGTTATCGTCCTATCTCCCTACTACCCTTCCTTTCCAAAATCTTAGAACGAGTCATCTACAATCGATGCCTAGAATTCCTTAACTCCCATTCTCTCCTAGACCCCCTCCAATCTGGCTTCCGTCCCCTCCACTCTACCGAGACTGCTCTCTCTAAGGTCACCCATGACCTCCTTCTTGCCAAATCCAATGGCTCCTACTCCATTCTGATCCTCCTTGACCTCTCTGCTGCCTTTGACACTGTCGACCATCCCCTCCTCCTCCATACCTTATCTCACCTTGGCTTCACGGACTCTGTCCTCTCCTGGTTCTCCTCTTACCTCTCTGGCCGATCATTCTCGGTCTCCTACGCTGGAGCCTCCTCCCCCTCCCATCCTTTAACTGTTGGAGTTCCTCAAGGGTCAGTTCTTGGCCCTCTTCTGTTCTCCATTTACACTCACTCCCTCGGTGAACTCATCCGCTCTCACGGCTTTGACTACCATCTCTATGCAGATGACATGCAGATCTACATCTCCGCCCCTGTCCTCTCCCCCTCCCTTCAGGCTCGCATCTCCTCCTGCCTCCGGGACGTCTCCACCTGGATGTCGGCCCGCCACCTAAAACTCAACATGAGCAAGACTGAGCTCCTCATCTTCCCTCCTAAGCCCGGTCCGCTCCCAGACTTCTCCATCACCGTGGATGGCACGACCATCCTTCCCGTCCCGCAGGCCCGCAATCTCGGTGTCATCCTTGACTCGTCCCTCTCGTTCACCCCACACATCCTATCCGTTACCAAGACCTGCCGGTTTCACCTCTACAATATCGCCAAGATCCGCCCTTTCCTCTCCACCCAAACGGCTACCTTACTATTACGGGCTCTCGTTATATCCCGGCTAGACTACTGTGTCAGCCTTCTCTCTGACCTCCCTTCCTCCTCTCTCGCCCCGCTCCGGTCTATTCTTCACTCCGCTGCCCGGCTCATCTTCCTGCAGAAACGATCTGGGCATGTCACTCCCCTTCTTAAACAACTCCAGTGGTTGCCTATCGACCTCCGCTCCAAACAAAAACTCCTCACTCTAGGCTTCAAGGCTCTCCATCACCTTGCCCCTTCCTACCTCTCCTCCCTTCTCTCTTTCTACCGCCCACCCCGCACGCTCCGCTCCTCTGCCGCCCACCTCCTCGCCGTCCCTCGGTCTCGCCTATCCCGCCGTCGACCCCTGGGTCACGTCCTCCCGCGGTCCTGGAACGCCCTCCCTCCTCACCTCCGCCAAACTGACTCTCTTTCCCTCTTCAAAACCTTACTTAAAAATCACCTCCTCCAAGAGGCCTTCCCAGACTGAGCTCCTCTTCCCCCTCTACTCCCTCTGCCATCCTCCCTTTACCTCTCCGCAGCTAAAGCCTCATTTTCCCCTTTTCCCTCTGCTCCTCCACCTCTCCCTTCCCATCCCCACAGCACTGTACTCGTCCGCTCAACTGTATATATTTTCGTTACCCTATTTATTTTGTTAATGAATTGTACATCGCCTTGATTCTATTTAGTTGCCATTGTTTTTACGAGATGTTCTTCCCCTTGACGCTGTTTAGTGCCATTGTTCTTGTCTGTCCGTATCCCCCGATTAGACTGTAAGCCCGTCAAACGGCAGGGACTGTCTCTATCTGTTGCCGACTTGTTCATCCCAAGCGCTTAGTACAGTGCTCTGCACATAGTAAGTGCTCAATAAATACTATTGAATGAAAAGGTAATACAAGGGGAAAAGTTAAGGATAGGGGAAAAGGTTAGGCCAGGGGAAAAGGTTAGGGCAAGGGAAAAGTTCTAGGCTAGAGGAAAAGGTTAGGTCTAGGAAAAATTTAGGCTATTGGAAAAAGTTAGTCTATGGGAAAAGGTTAGGCTATGGGAAATGGTTAGATTAGGAGAAAAGGTTAGAATAGGGGAAAAGGTTAGGCTGGAGTAAAGGTTAGACTAAGGGATAAGGTTAGGCTAAGGGAAAAGTTAGGCCAAGGGAAAAGGTAAGGTCAGGGAAAAGGTAAGGCCAAGGGAAAAGCTTAGGCTAGGAGAAACGTTTAGGCAAGGTGAAAGGTTTGGCTAGGGGAGAGGTTAAGCTAGGGGAAAATATTAGAAGAGGGGAAAAATTAAGGCTAGGGGAAAGGGTTAGGCTAGACAAAAAGGCTATGCTAAGGGAAAAGGTTAGGCTAAGGGAAAAGGTTAGGCCAGGAAAAAGATTAGATGAAGGGAAATGTTTAGGCTAAGGTAAATGGTTAGGATAGGGGAAAAGTTTAGGCTAGGGAAATAGGTTAAGCTAGTGGAAAAGGTCAGGCGAGAGGAAGGGTTAGTTTATGGGATAAGGTTAGGGGAAAAGGTTAGGTCGGGGAAAGGTTAGGCCAAGGGGAAAACATTAAGCTGGGGTAAAAGGTTAGTTTAGGGGTAAAGGTTAGGCTAGGGGAAAAGGTTAGGCTGGGGGAAAGCTTAGGCTAGGGGAAAGGGTTAGGCCAGGGGTAAAGGTTAAGGTAGGGGAAATGTTTTAGGCTAGGGAAAAGGTTAGGCCTGGGAAAAGTTAGGCTATGGGAAATGGTTAGTTTAGGGGAAAAGATTAGGATAGGGGAAAAGGTTAGGCTAGTGGAAAAGGTTAAACTAAGGGAAACGGTTAGTCTAAAGGAAAAGGTTAAGCCACGAGAAAAGGTTAGGTCAGGGAAAAAGTTAGGCTAGGGGAAAAGTTTAGGTCAGGGGAAGGGTTAGGGAAGTGGAAAAGGTTAGGACAGGGGAAAACGTTAGGCTGGGGAAATAGGCTATGGGAAATGGTTTGGCTAGGGGAAAAGGTTAGGTCAGGGAAAAGGTTGGGCTGAAGAAAAGGTTAAGCTATGGGAAATGATTAGGCTAGGGGAAAAGGTTAGGAAAAGGGAAAAGGTTAGGTTATGGGAAATGGTTAGGCTAGGGAAAGGGTCAGCCTGGGGGAAAAGTTTAGGCTAGGGGTAAAGGTTAGGCCAGGGAGGAGGGTAGGCCAGGGAAAGGGTTAGGCTAGGGGAAAGGTTACAATACCAAAAATGTTAGGCAAGGTGTACAGTTTAGGTTAGGGGAAAGATTAGGCTAGGGAAAAGGTTAGGCCAGGGGACTAGGTTAGGCCAGGGGAAAAGTTTAGGCTAAGGGAAATCTTAGGCTAAGGGAAAGGCTAGGTTTGGGAAAGGTTAGGCTAGGGGAAAAGGTTAGGAAATGGAAAAGGTTAAGCTAGGGGAAAAGGTTAGGCCAGGGGAAACGGTTAGCCTGGGGAAAAGATTAGGCCAGGGGAAACAATTAGGCTAGGGGAAAAGGTTAGGCCCGGGAAAACCTTAGGCCATTGGAAAAGGTTAGAGCAGGGGAAAAGGTTTAGGGCAGGGGAAAATGTTATGTAGGGGAAAAGGTTAGGCCAGGGGAAAAAGTTAGGCTACGAGAAAAGTTTAGGCTATGGAAAAAGGTTAGGCTAGGACAAAAGGTTAGGCGAGTAGAAAGGTTAAGCTATGTGAAAAGGTTAGGCAAGTTGTAAAGTTTAGGTTAGAGGAAATGTTACGCTAGGAGAAAAGATTAGGCCAGGGAAAAGGTTAGGCTATGAGAAAAGATTAGGCTAGGCCAAAAGGTTAGGTGAAGGGAAAGGTTAGGGTAAGGGAAAAGGTTAGGCAAGGTGTAAAGTTTAGGTTAGGGGAAAGGTTAGACTAGGGAAAAGCTTAGGCCAGGGTAAAAGGTTAGGCCATGGGAAAAGTTTAAGGTGGGGAATAGGTTATGGTAGGGGGAAAAGGTTAGGTCAGGTGAAAAGGTTAGGCTAGCTGAAAGGTTAGGCCAGGGGAAAGGTTAGCCTATGGGAAAAGGTAAGGCTAGGTGTAAAGGTCAGGCTAAGGGAAAAGGATAGGCCAAGGGAAAAGACTGGGCGTAGAAAACGTTAAGCTATGTGAAAATGTTAGGGTAGTTGAAAAATGATAGGGTAAGTGGCAAAAAACCTTAGCATGCCCCCACCTATCGCCACGGGCGGGGGCATCCCCGGAGCTGTAACGTGCACCTTCAATAGGGCAGACACTGGCGCCAGCAGTGTGACCAGTCTCTCATGTGGGGTGATCCCACCCTCATTTACTATGGTATTGACCACGTGTATAGCGTCCGGCAGGCGAGCTGTCCAGCCGGCCAGCGGTCGCAGCCCCTCCTGTTAGAGTTGTTCCTTTAGTAACCCATTTTTCCTTTCTACTAAACCTGCGGCTTGTGGATTGTAGGGGAGGTGGTACCTCCATTCGACATTATTCTCCTCTGCCCAGCAGTGGACCTCCTGACCTGTAAAGTGACTCCCTTGATCACTCTCAATCTGATGGGGCATCCCATACATTCCTGCAAGCTTCTCCAATCCTGCTATGGTGGAGTACTGAGTTGTCCTCTTGCTGGGAAAGGCCTGCATGACCTCAATTGCTGTGTCCACACAAGATAGGACGTACCGGCTCCCTTGGCTAGGGGTAAGCGGCCCAATATAGTCTACTTGCTATGCTCGCACTGCAAGTGCCCCTCTTTGAATATAACCTGACGCAATGGGTAGTTGCCTGGGCCTTTTCTGGACGCATACAGGACAGGTGTCCACTGCGGCTTGTGACTGTGCTAGGCTCATCGGGAGGCCTGCCCCTTTGGCTACTTGCCATGCCGTCTTCGCGCCCCTATGCCCGGTCTTATGGTGTACCCAGTCTGCTAGGTCGTCCACAGTCCTGGCCAGGTGGGATTATACTTGGGCTAGTGCATCGGCCTCCATATTCCCTGGGGGTGAATGTCACAGATGGGCTGAGACATGATATACAGTGAGGTTCTTGGGGTTCACATGCCTTCGCATATCTCCCTGCCCCACAGGTCCTGGTTACCCACGTTCCATCCGTCAGTTGCCCATTGGGCCAGCCAGGTGGTTAGGCCCCTATACACTGCCCAACTATCTGAGCATACCGTGAGGGGCCACAGCTCATTGGTTACCACTAGCCATACTGCCCGCAGCTCAGCCCATTGACTGCTGGCCGCCACCCCAGCCCCCTCCATCCAAATAGTATCGGTAAGGGGCTGAACGGCAACAGCGGTCCAGTGGGCAGGATTGCCCCAGCTGGACCCGTCTGTGTACCAGACCTCCTGCAGAATTGGCCCAACCCCTTCTCAAATATTGTCCGGCCTCGGGGGTTGTTCTGGAATATGACCCATGTCTTACAAGGAAGTCACTGGCCCTAATAGGGCGTGCAACTCGGCCTTCATGGAGCTGGCTGAGAAGGTAGCCCTTTGTTGCAGATACGCATGCTATTTGCACAGGGTAGGTGTCTGTGCCACAGCCGACTTCAGTCGGTCAAACAGTCCCTTGATCCACCCCTTGATGGGATACACAGTCCGCACCATGACAGGGACTGTATTCGTAAGGGACTCTACCTGTTGAACTGCGTTATACACTGCTAGTAATTGTTCAATGGGTGAGTACCTGCTTTCCGCCCCCTTCCATAAATGGGACCAGAATCTGATCGGGATGGTGGCTCCCACCTACTGCTGCTACAGGCCCCACCCAAACCCATCCGGGTAAATGCTGACGTCCAGCGTCATGGGGGTCAGGCGTTCTGGGGCCTGCAGCGCCTGAGCTTGTCCGGCCAGCAGTTTGGCCTTTTCAAACGCCTCCTGAGCCTCTACTGTCCACTCCCAGCCTGCCCCTTTATGAACCAAGCAGTACAACGTCCTCAAGCACTGGGCTAGGTGAGGAATATACGACCTCCAGTATACCACCAGGCCCAGGAACACGTGCAATTCCTTAACGCTACGTGGGGGCCCTTGTGCGCGTATCTTATCTATAGCTGCCCCTGGCATTAGGCGACTCTTACCTGACCAGGTGACCCCCAAGAATTGGACTAAGGACGCCAGTCCCTGCACCTTGTCAAGGTTTATCGCCCATCCTCGTTCCTGGAGGTGCGCTATCAGTAGCTTCAGGCAGGCCTGCAAGGCAGTGGCATCCATACCAGTTAGCATAACATCGTCAATATAATGAAATTGGGTGACTCCCTCTGGGAGAGGGTGCCCCTTTTCCAGATCACACACTATAAGTCCATGGCAGATGGTAGGGCTGAGAATAAACCCTTGCGGTAACATGGTGAAGGTCCACTGTCGTCCTTCCCAGGTGAATGCAAATTGATTCTCAGGAGCTGCCTGAATGGGCACACTAAAAAATGCGTTAGCAAGATCCAGCACCATGTGAATGATTCCCGGTGTAACACCACATCCTCCAGTACACTCATGATGCTCGGCACTGCCGAGTGCATCTCCAGTACTACCTTATTCAATTCCTGGTAGTCTACTGTCATACGCCATGACCTGTCCATTTTTCGGACCGGCCGCACAGGGCTATTGAAAGGAGACTGTGCGGACCTTATGATCCCTGCCTCCTCCAACACCATTACTGTCTGTGAGATTCCCCTTCCCACCAGGGAGCTGATACTGCTGGGTATTGACCACTCGGCGGGGCGCTGGGAGCCATACGGGTTCCCATTTCGCACTCCCTCTCAGTACAGTCTTAATCACTCGCACTCGCAAGTGGAACTCCCCAGCGGTAGTCTGTAGAGTCTGCCCTGCCAGAATATCCACCCCTAATATGTTTTCTGGTTCGGGGGATATATGCACTACATATTCCTTAGGACAGGTCCTCCCCACGCTCATCCACAATGGGGTTCGTTTTACTTGGATCCCCTTACCCCCATAGCCATCAATAGTCATCCAGAATCCCGAGTGTCGCTCCAGGTTTCCGTGTATGAGGGTACATTCTGCACCAGTATCCACCAGGACCCATGTCTGATCCCGGTTATGGGGCCCCCATGGATGGTCAGGGCAACATAGGACCTCCGGTCACCCCCAGTGGCCCATACCCTGGGCGACCTCAGCCCCACCCCTAGTCTAGGGGGCTGGTGCCACCCAACCATCATCCAATTCCTCTATGATCCCCCTTTTTGATTCGCAGCTTCCCTCTGTTTCCCCCCGGGGAGGGGCAGTTGGGATTCCTGCGGAACTGCTGTTCCGGTCTCTAGTCCTTCCATAAATTTAAGAGAACCTCATTTGGTTGTCCGTCAATCTGTGCTTTATCTATCCCTGCTTGCACCAGATCATACCATACTTGCTTACGTGTCACGCGAACAGGACCCTGTTCCCTGGAGCACTTGGCACCCGACCGGGTCCCACCCGACCGGGCCCTATCTTGCCGACTTATCCCGTGTCACAAACCGCACTCGCTCATGGCCCTTTCTGTCTCCCCTAGATTGGCTATCACTTCTCCCACATCATAGACATCTTGTCCCACCATGGGGCTCAGCAAGGATATGAAGGACCCATGCCATTCCCATGGAGCGCTTGACAAAAGCTTATTCGTCATCCCCACTGTAAAGACAGCCTGGTTGGGCCGGTGGAAAGTGGCGGCATATACCACCTGTCTCATCCCCAATTGGGAAAATCTATCTCCTTCTGTGTCATTCATTCATTCAATAGTATTTATTGAGCGCTTACTATGTGCAGAGCACTGTACTAAGCGCTTGGGATGAACAAGTCGGCAACAGATAGAGACAGTCCCTGCCGTTTGACGGGCTTACAGTCTAATCAGGGGAGACGGACAGACAAGAACAATGGCACTAAACAGCGTCAAGGGGAAGAACATCTCGTAAAAACAACGGCAACTAAATAGAATCAAGGCGATGTACAATTCATTAACAAAATAAATAGGGTAACGAAAATATATACAGTTGAGCGGACGGGTACAGTGCTGTGGGGATGGGAAGGGAGAGGTGGAGGAGCAGAGGGAAAGGGGAAAATGAGGCTTTAGCTGCGGAGAGGTAAAGGGGGGATGGCAGAGGGAGTAGAGGGGAAGAGGAGCTCAGTCTGGGAAGGCCTCTTGGAGGAGGTGATTTTTAAGTAAGGTTTTGAAGAGGGAAAGAGAATCAGTTTGGCGGAGGTGAGGAGGGAGGGCGTTCCAGGACCGCGGGAGGACGTGACCCAGGGGTCGACGGCGGGATAGGCGAGACCGAGGGACGGCGAGGAGGTGGGCGGCAGAGGAGCGGAGCGTGCGGGGTGGGCGGTAGAAAGAGAGAAGGGAGGAGAGGTAGGAAGGGGCGAGGTGATGGAGAGCCTTGAAGCCTAGAGTGAGGAGTTTTTGTTTGGAGCGGAGGTCGATAGGCAACCACTGGAGTTGTTTAAGAAGGGGAGTGACATGCCCAGATCGTTTCTGCAGGAAGATGAGCCGGGCAGCGGAGTGAAGAATAGACCGGAGCGGGGCGAGAGAGGAGGAAGGGAGGTCAGAGAGAAGGCTGACACAGTAGTCTAGCCGGGATATAACGAGAGCCCGTAATAGTAAGGTAGCCGTTTGGGTGGAGAGGACAGGGGCGGATCTTGGCGATATTGTAGAGGTGAAACCGGCAGGTCTTGGTAACGGATAGGATGTGTGGGGTGAACGAGAGGGACGAGTCAAGGATGACACCGAGATTGCGGGCCTGCGGGACGGGAAGGATGGTCGTGCCATCCACGGTGATGGAGAAGTCTGGGAGCGGACCGGGCTTGGGAGGGAAGATGAGGAGCTCAGTCTTGCTCATGTTGAGTTTTAGGTGGCGGGCCGACATCCAGGTGGAGACGTCCCGGAGGCAGGAGGAGATGCGAGCCTGAAGGGAGGGGGAGAGGACAGGGGCGGAGATGTAGATCTGCGTGTCATCTGCGTAGAGATGGTAGTCAAAGCCGTGAGAGCGGATGAGTTCACCGAGGGAGTGAGTGTAAACGGAGAACAGAAGAGGGCCAAGAACTGACCCTTGAGGAACTCCAACAGTTAAAGGATGGGACCAAGCGGCTATTGTTTCACGCGGATGCTGTTTAAAAGGCTTGTCGAGCTTGATAAGCTCAGCCACCGTGTACTCCCGAATGCTCATTTTCTCCATCATGGGCCCTCCCCCGGGGACCCCATCTGGGAGCAATTGCTCTGTCAGCACTTTCCGCTGGAGCAGAGACGGACCTGCACTCTACAGCATCGTATCCGGTCCTCCTCCTCACTCTCTGCCTCCCAAGGCTTCCAGATCTTTGCATCCCCCAACCACACAAATCTAAATGCTAAATTCTCTAACTTCATTCCCTGCTCCCCCAGCCTTTCTGGTAATCCAGAGGCTAGCAGGGTGGTAAATGTACACATGTCCCGTTCCCGGACCAGCTTGTCTCATCTCTGAGCTATTTCTCCCTCTAGTACATTACCCCAGGCCTCTGCCCGCATTTGCACCTCCACTATCATCCAAGCAGCCCAAAAGAGGGACCAGGCCGCAGCCGCAGCCCCTCGGCACCATTCTTTCAACTGGGACATCCCCACTGCCTCCATCAGGAGGCTTACTAACTCAGTGGGGATCTGGACCTCTGTCACCAGGGCCGAATTGGTGGCTATCCGTAAAGTTACTAACAATGGCCAACCCACCACAGCAGCCATCCTTTTCCCTTCTTTCCCAACTAGGGCATCCCCGGCCTCTGCCAGTAGCCTTTCCAAGCCCACAGAAGTCTTGGGAACCTCTCAGTACTCCTGTGGGGGCCCGCACACATCTAAGACATGAGCTACCCCACCCCACATTGATGTGGACAGCCATTCCGGAATTTTGCCCCGGTGAGGTTCCTCCCCCACCAGATCCCATTTCTTCGGTATCCTGCCGACTATGCCAATTGTACCGGGATGGACCGAGCCTGCGTAGACTGCCCATCCCCATATATTGATATTAATGGAATACCGAAGAAAGAGGTGGATAAGGCCAGGTTGGTAGTTTTAGAGTGGAACGCGGGTGGGAGGGCTTACCCACAGAACAGTCCCATGGCAGCCGGCGGACTTGGAGAGATCACACCGCACCCTCCCCCTGCATAAACTACCTTATATCCCCTCTGATGAGCCAAGAACAAAGGGCAGCCCAGTATAGGGGGTGCGGGGGAGGCATTGGGCCACCTGGCTCGATACTCCCTTTACCGATATCTCTGGGGCCCCAAGATTTGCGAGGCGGTATGTCCTTGGCAGTCGTTAATCATACGATGTTGTTACTGTCATGGGGCCTCCTTCCTCCGGCAGGTCCGTCTTCCTCCCACACAGAGATGGTACTACGCTGGCGCTGTGCAATTAATGAGGCAGGATGGAGCGGGGGTCGGCCTTGACTGCGCTAACCCAAATGTTTCCCAAGGAGGCTGACCATACACCAAGGGAAAAGGTTAGGCTAGGGGTCAGGTTAGGCTATGAAGAAATGGTTTAGGCTAGGGGAAAACGTTAGGCTAAGGAAAAGGTTAGGCCATGGGAAAAGGTTAGGCAAGGAGAAAAGATTAGGCTAGGGAAAAAATTAAAGCTTGGGGAAAATGTTAGGCTAAGGGAAAGGTTAGGCTAGGTGTGAATGGTAGGTAAGGAGAAAGGTTTAGGTTAGTGGACAAGGTTGGGCTAGAGGAAAGGGTTAGGCTGGGGGGTAAAGTTAGACTAGGGGAAAAGATTAGGTCGGGGAAAGGATAGGCTAAGGGAAAAGGTTAGGCTAGGGGAAAGGATAGGCTAAGGGAAAAGGTTAGGCCAGGGGAAAAGGATAGGCCAAGGGAAAAGGTTAGGCAAGGAGAAAAGGTTAGGCTAAGATAAAGGTTAAGCTATGGGAAACGGTTAGGCCAGGAGAAACGGTTAGGTGAGGGGAAACGTTTAGGTGAGGGGAATATTAGGGTAAAGTTAGGCTAGGGGAAAGGTTTGGCAAAGGGAAAGGTTATTCTAGGAGTAAATGTTAGGTTAGGAGAAAAGCTTAGGCTAGGGGAAGGAGGCTGGGGGAAAAGGTTAGGTTATGGGAAAATATTAGGCAAGGTAAATGGGTTAGGCCAGGGAAAAGGTAGAGCTAGGTGAAAAGATTAGGTGAGGGGAAAGCTTAGGCCAGGGAAAGCTTAGGCTAATGGAAAGGGTTATGCTAGAGAAAAGGTTTTGCTAGAGGAAAAGGTTATGCTAGGGAAAAGGCTAGGTCAGGGAAAGGACACGCCAGGGAAAGGTTAGGGGAAAGGATAGCTAGGGAAAGGTTAGGGGATAGGTTGGGCATGGGGAAAAGTTTGGCCGGGAAAAGGTTTGGTCAGGGAAAAAGGTTAGGCCAGGGGAAATGGGTAGGCTGGGGAAAAGATCAGGCTAAAGGGAAAAGTTAGGCTAAAGGAAAAGGTTATTCCAGAGAAAAGGTTAGGTCAGGGAAAAGGAGAGGCCACGGGAATTGGTTAGTCTAGGCAAAAAGTTAGCTATGGGAAAGGTTAGGCTAAGGGAAAGATTAAGCTAGGTGTAAATGTTAGGTGAGCAGAAAGGTTGAGGTTAGTGGACAAGGTTAGGCCTAGGTGAAAAGGTTAGTCTAGGGGAAAAGGTTTGTCTAGGGGAAAGGGTTAGGGTGGGGAAAGCTGAGGCCAGGGGAAAAGGTTAGGCCAGGGGAAAAGGTTAGCCCAGGGGAGGGGAAAGGGTTAAGCTAGGGAAAAATGTAAGGCTATGGGAACAGGTTAGGCCAGGGAAAAGCTTAGGCCAGGGAAAATGTTAGGCCAGGAGAAAAGCTTAGGCTAGTGGAAAGGGTTAGGCTAGGAGGAAAGGATAGGCCAGGGGAAAAGGTTAGCCCAGGGGAAAAGGTTAAGTTAGGTGAAGAAGGTTAGGCTAGGGGAAAAGGTTAGGCTAGGTGAAAAGGTTAGGCTAGGGGGAAAGATTAGGCCAGGGGAAAGGTCAAGGTAGGTGAAAAGGTTAGGCTAGGATAAAGGTTAAGCTAGGGGTCAGGTTAGGCTACGGGAAAAGGTTAGGCCAAGGGAAAAGCTTAGGCCAAGGGAAAAGGCTACACCGAAGGAAAACGTTACTCTATGGAAAAAGGTTAGGTTAGAGGAATAGGTTAGGCTAGGGGAAAGATTAGGATAGGGGAAAGGCTAGTAGAAAACATTAGGCTAGGTGAAAGGGTTAAGCTAGGGGAAAACATAAGGCTCAGGGAAAAGGTTAGGCAAGGGGAAAAGGTTAGGCCAGGGGAGAAGTTTAGGCCAGGAGGAAGGGTTAGGCCAGAGGAAACCTTTAGGCCAGGGGAAAAGCTTAGGCTAGGTGTAAATGTTAGGTTAGGGGAAAAGGCTAAGCTAGGCAGGGGGACAAGGTTAGGCTAGGGGAAAGTTAGGCTAGGGGAAAACATTAGGCTAGGGGAGAAGTTTAATCGAAGGGAAAAGCTTAGGCTAGGGGAACGGGGTAGGCCAGGAGAAAAGCTTAGGCTAGGGGAAAAGGTTAGGCCAGGGAAGAGCTTAGGCCAGGGGAAAAGGTTAGGCCAGGGGAAAAGGTTAGTCTAGGGAAAAGGTTAGACCAGAGAAAAAGGTTAGGCCAGGGGAAAAGGTTAGGTCATGGAAAAGCTTAGGCCAAGGGAAAAACTTAGGCTGGGGAAAAGGTTAGGCTAGGGAAAAAGGTTAGGTCAGGTGAAAAGGTTAGGCTAGGGGAAAAGGTTAGGCTGGGGGAAAAGGTCAGGCTAGGGGAAAAGGTTAGGCAAGGGGAAAAGGTTAGGGTTGGGGAAAGGTTAGGCTAGGGGAAGAGGTTAGGCTAGGGGAGAAGGTTAGGTCGTGGAAAAGCTTAGGCTAAAGGAAAAGCTTAGACCAGGGGAAAAGGTTAGGCTAGGGGAAAAGGTTAGATCAGGTGAAAAGGTTAGGCTAGGGGAAAGGGTTAGGCTAGGGGAAAATATTAAGCTAAGGGAGAAGGTTACGGTAGGGAAAAGGTCTGGCTAGGGGAAAGGTTTAGTCTGGGAAAAGGTAAGGCAGGAGGAGAAGGTTAGGTCAGGAGAAAAGCTTAAGCTCGGGGAAAAGGTTAGGGTTGGAGAAAGGTTAGGCTAGGGGAAAAGGTTAGGCTAAGGGACAAGTTTATACCAGGGGAAAAGCTTAGGCCAGGGGAAAAGTTTAAGTCAGGGAAAAGGTTTGGCCAGAGGAAAAGGTTAGAATAGGGGAAAAGATAAGGCTAGGCAAAGAGGTCAGGCTAGGCAAAAAGGTTAGGCTAGGGGAAGATGTTAGAATATGGGGAATGTTAAGGCTAGGGGGAAAGGTTAGGCTAGGATAAAAGGCTAGGCCAGGGGAAAAGGTTAGGCTATGGGAGGATAAGCCGGGGGGGAGTTTAATCTGAGGAAAAGGTAATGCTAGCTAAAAAGGTTAGGCAAGGGGAAAATGTTAGGCCAAGTGAAAAGGCAAGTCTTGGGGAAAAGGTTAGAACAGGGAAAAGGTTAGGCCAGGGGAAAAGGTTAAACTGGGGGAAAAGCTTAAGCCACAGGAAAGGTTTAGGCCAGTGGAAAAGGTTAGGGGCAAAGGTTAGGCTGGGAGAAATGTTATGCTAGGGGAAGGGTTAGGCCAGGGGGAAGCTTAGGCCAGGGGAAAAGTTCAAGCCAGGGAAAAGTTTAAGCCAGGGAAAAGGTTAGGCCAGGGGAAAAGGTTAGGCCAGGGGAAAAGCTTAGGCTACTGGAAAGGGTCAGGCTAGGGGAAAAAGTCAGGCTATTGGAAATGGTTAGGTTAGGGGAAAGGCTAGGCATGGGCAAAGGTTAGGCTACGGGAAAAGGTTAGGCAATGTTTAAATATTAGCTTAGGGGAAAAGGTTAGGTTAGGAGAAAGCGTTAGGCTAGCGGAAAGGTTGGGCTAGGGGAAAAGGTTAGAAGAGGGGAAAAGTTAAGGCTAGGGGAAAAAGTTAGGCTAAGCAAAAAGGTTAGGCTATGGGAAAAGATTAGGTTCTAGGAAAGGTTAGACTATGTGTAAAGG
The DNA here is from genome assembly GCF_004115215.2 of Ornithorhynchus anatinus. NCBI lineage: Eukaryota > Metazoa > Chordata > Mammalia > Monotremata > Ornithorhynchidae > Ornithorhynchus > Ornithorhynchus anatinus. Next base: position 789,192 of record NW_024396937.1, on the reverse strand, counting down.
TTAGGTGAGGGGAAAACCTGAGGCTAGGGGAAAAGGTTAGACCAGGGGAAAAGATTAGACCAGGGGAAAAGGTTAGACCAGGGGAAAGATTAGGCTAGGCAAAAGGTTCGGCAAGGGCAAGGTTAGGCTAGGGGAGAAGGTTATGGTAGTGGAAAAGGTTTGGCTAGGGAAAAGGTTAGACTATAGGAAAAAGGTTAGGCCAGGGAAAAGCTAGGCCAGGGAAAAATGTTGGGCTGGGGATAAGGTTAGGCCAGGCAGGGGAAAAGGTTAGGCCAGGGAGAAGGTCGAGCTTGGTGTAAATATTAGGTTAGGGGAAAAGGTTAGGCAGGGGGAAAAGGTTAGGCTAGGGGAAAAGGTTAGGTTTAGGGAAAAGGTTAGGCCAGGGGAAAGGGTTAGGCCAGGGGGGAAAGGGTTAGGCCAGGGGAAGGGTTAGGCCACGGGAAATAGGCAAGGGGAAGAGGTTAGGCCAGGGGAAAAGGTAAGGCTTGGGGAACAGGTAAGGCTAGGGGAAGGATTAGGTTAAGGGAGAGGTTAGACTAAGGGAAAAAATTAGGCTAGGGGAAAAGGTTAGGCCAGGGGAAACGGTTAAGCTAGGGGAAAAGGTTGGGCTAGGTGTAAATGTTAGGTTAGAGGAAAAGGTTAGGCTAGGGGAAAGAGTTAGGCAGGGGGAAAAAGTTAGGCTAGGAAAAAGATTAGATCAGGGGAAACATTAGGCTAGGGGAAACCATTAGGCTAGGGGAGAGGTTTAGGCTAGGGGAAAAGCTTAGGCCGGGGAAAAGGTTAGGCCACGGGAAAAGGAAAGGCTAGGGGAAAATGTTAGGCTCAGGGAAAAGGTTAGGCAAGGGGAAAACAGGCCAGGGGAAAAGGTTAGGTCATGGAAAAGCTTAGGCCAGGGGAAAAAGTTATGCAGGGAAATGTTTAAGCCAGGGAAAAGGTTAGGCCAGGGGAAACGTTTAAGCCAGGGAAAAGGTTAGGCCAGGGAAGAGCTTAGGTCATGGGAAAAGGTTAGGCCACAGGAAAAGTTTAAACCTGGAAAAACTTATGCTAAGGGAAAAAGTTAGGCCAGGGGAAACGGTAAGGCCAGGGAATAGCTTAGGCCAAGGAAAATCTTAGGCCAGGAGAAAAGCTTAGGCTACTAGAAAGGGTCAGGCTAGGGGAAAAGGTCAGGCTTTTCGGAAAAGGTTAGTCCAGGGGAAAAGGTTAGGCCTGGGGAAAAGGTCAGGCCACGGGAAAAGGTTATCAGTGAAAAGGTTAAGCTAGGGTAAATGGTTAGGCTAGGGGAAACGGTTAGGTTAGAGGAAAGGTTAGTCTAGGGGAAAAGTTAGGCCAGGGACAAACTTAGGCCAGGGCCAATCTTAGGCCGGGGAAAAGCTTAGGCTACTGGAAAGGGTCAGGCCAGTGGAAAAGGTTAAGACCGGGAAAAAGTTTAAGCTAGGGGAAATGGTTAGGCTAGGGAATAAGGTTATGGGAAATGCTTAGGCTAGGGGAAAGGTTAGGCTAGGGGAAAAGGTTAGGCTAGGGGAAAGATTAGACATGAGCAAAGGTTAGGCTACAGGAAACGGTTAGGCAACGTTTAAAGATTAGGTTAGGGGAAAGGTTAGGTTAGGAGAAAGCATTAGACAAGCAGAAAGGTTGGGCTAGGGGAAAAGGTTACAATAGGGGAAAAGCTAAGGCTAGAGGAAAAAGTTAGGCTAGGCTTTGGGAAAAGGTTAGGCAAGGGGAAAAGTTTTATCCAGGGTAAAGGTTACTGTTTGAGAAAAGGTTTGGCCAGGGGAAAAGGTTAGGCTCTAGGAAAGGTTAGGCTAGGTGTAAATGTTAGGTTAGGGGAATTAGCTGAGGCTAGGGGAAAAGGTAAGGCCAGGGGAAAAGGTTTGGCTGGGAAAAGGATAGGCTATGGTAAATGGTTAGGTTAGGGTAAAAGTTTAGGCAAGGGAAAAAGGTTAAGCTAGAGGGAAAAGTTAGACTGGGGAAAAGGTTACGCAAGGGGAACAGGTTAAGCTAGGCGAAAGATTAGGCTAGGCAAAAAGTTCGGGAAGGGGAAAACATTAGGCCAGGGGAGAAGGTTACAGTAGGGGAAAAGGGTTGACTATGGGAAAAGGTTAGGCTATGGGAAAAGCTTAGGCCAGGAGAAAAGTTTAAGCCAGAGAAAATCTTAGACCAGGGGAAACGGTTAGGCCTGGACAAAAGTTTAGGTTAGGGGAAAAGGTTAGGCCAGGGAGAAGGTTGGGCTTGGTGTAAATGTTAGGTGAAGGGAAAAGATTAAGCTAGGGGAAAGAGTTAGGCAAGGGGGAAAGGTTAGTCTAGGGGTAAAGGCTAAGCCTGGGAAAAATGTAAGGCTAGAGGAAAAGGCTAGCCTAGGGGAAAGGTTAGACTAGGGGAAATGTGAGGCTGCAGAAAACATTAGGCTAGAGGAAAAGGTTAGGCTAGGAGAAAAGGATAAACTGGGGCAAAGGTTAGGCTGGGGAAAAGCTTAGGCCAGGGGAAAAGCTTAGGCCAGGGGAAAAGGTTTAACCAGGGGAAAAGGTTAAGCTAGGGGAAAAATTAGGCTAAGGGAGAGGTTAGGCTAAATGAAAACATTAGGCTAGGGGAATTGTTTAGGTTAGGGGAAAAGGTAAGGCTAGAGAAAAAGGTTAGGCCAGGGAGAAAGTTACGTCAGGGGAAAAGGTAAGCCTAGGTGAAAAGGTAAGGCTTGGGGAAAACATTAGGCTCAGGAAAAAGTTTAGGCAAAGAGAAAAGTTTAGGTGAGGTGAAAAGTTTCGGCCAGGAGAAAAGGTTAGGCCAGGGGAAAAGGTAAGGCCGGGGGAAAAGGATTGGCCAAGGGGAAATGGTTAGGCTAGGGGAAAAGGTTAGGCCAGGGAAAAGGTTAACTTGGGGGGAAAAGTTAGGTTCAGTGAAAAGGTTAGGTTAGGTGAAATGGTTAACCGAAGGGAAAGTTTAAGTTAGATGAAAAGGTTACGTTAGTTGAAAAGGTTAAGCTTGGGGAATAGGTTAGGCGGGGGGAAAGGTTAGGCTAGGGGAAAAGGTTATGCTAGCAGAAAAGGTTAGGTTAGGGGAAAAAGTTAGGTTAGGGGAAAGGTTAAGCCAGTGGAAGAGGTTAGGCAAGGGGAAAAGTTTAGGCTGGGGAATATCTTAGGTCAGGGAAAAAGGTTTAGCAGGGAAAAATGATAGGCCAAAGGAAAAGGTTAGTCTAGGGGAAACGGGTAGATGAGGGGAAAGATTGGGCTAGGGAAGAGGTTAGGCTAAGGGAAAACATTATGCTAGGGGAAAAGTTTAGGTTACTGGAAAAGTTTTAGGCTAGGGGAAGAGGTTAGGTTGTGGGAAATGGTTTAGATTATGGGAAATGGTTAGGTTAGGGGAAAAGGCTATGATTGGGGAAAATGTTTGGCCAAAGGAAAAGGTTAGGCTAGTGGAAAAGGTTAGGATAGGGGAAAAGATAGGTGAGGGGAAAGGTTAGGCTATGGGAAAAAGTCCGGTTAGGTGTAAAGATTAGTTTAGGGGAAAAGGTTAGGCTATGGGAAGTGGTTGAGTTAGGGAGAAGGTTAGGCTGGGAGCAAAGGCTAGACTAGTGGAAAAGGTTAGGCTAGGGGAAAAGGTTAAGCTAAAGGAAATAGGCCAGAGGAACAGGATTGGCCAAGAGGAAAAGGTTAGGGTAGGGGAAAAGGTAGGCGAGGGGAAATTGTTAGGCGAGGGGAAAAAGTTAGGCCAGGGTAAAAAGTTAGGCCAGGGGAAAAGGTTAGGTTAGGTGAAAAGGTTAGGTTAGGTGAAAAGGTTAAGCTAGGGGAAAAGTTTAGGTTAGGTGAAAAGGTTAGGCCAGGGGAAAAGGTTAAGCTATGGGAAAAGGTTAGGCAATGGGGAAAACTTAGGGAGAAAGCATCTCTAGCATGAAGGTCATGTGTTTTGGTCCCAGCCCTGCCCTTTATCTGCTAGGTAGCCCTGGGCACTTCACTTCTCTGTGACTCAGTTACCTCATCTGTAAAATGGGGATTGCGAATGTGAGCCCAGATCGATCAGGGACTGTATCCAATCCAATTGGCTTGTAGTCCACGCACTGCTTAGTAAAGCAACACCTGACACATAGTAAGCACTTAAAAAATACCATCATTATTATTATAAAAGGGTTTGTCCATAGAAACACAAATTCCAAACAGCTTTCCAGTGGGTCTCGTCTCTGGCTTGACTCCCACCCTACCTTCCCATCTTGTCTCAGTTCCCTCCTCCCAGCCCCTACTGCCAGCACGCTGACCCTGGACCCAAGGAACAGTCAGAGCAACCTGGCCCTTCAAAGCAGACCACCACTCTCCCCACCTTCAGAGACCTCCTAAAATCATATCTTCTCTGTGAGGTCTTCCCCAACTAAGACCACTATTTAATAATAATAATGATAATGGTATTTGTTAAGTGATGATGATGGCTTTTCCTCAAGGGACTGGATGTCCAGCAGCTATGTAAGGAATAATTTGCTTTCTAATACAATGGCTACTTTGTCCTCCCCACCCTCACCCCTCAAGACTCACGTGGAGCCCACTCAACTCTTCTCAGAGAAGAATGGGGTAGAGACACTGATGGACAGTATCCTGCAACTAGCTCTATATTGCCAGAAGCCACCAGCACTCACAACAGGGTTTCTTCCCTGGGAAAAGAGAATGGAAAGAGTGACCTACACATACGCACTCATTTTATTTCCCTTTCCAGCTCACCCATGCACTTAGTCCAACCCACTAAGCATTGAAATATTCACATCACAGCAATTAGGTACATATCCTAAAACTCAGATGCTTCCCTTACTTGTATTGTATCATCTAGGTCCACCCCATAAAACTGATGGTGGACCTTGAAAAATGAAAGGGAATTCTTGGAGCATGGAGAAGACAAGAACATCTGAAGGTATTAGGGAGGGAGACACCATAACAAGAGCAGAAAAGTGGGGACAGGTATACTGAGGTGGTGAGTCAGAGCTGCAGGGAATGTGTCTGCTAATTCTGTTGCATTGTACTCTCCCAAGCACTTAGTACAAGTACTCTGCACATACTAAGCGCTCAATAAGTATAATTGGTTGACTGCAAGAGCGTAGTGTCTCTGAGAACTTCCACAGCTACAGAAAGAGGCAGTTTGAGTGGCAAGCGAACCATCTGAGATGAATTATTAGACCCTTCCCCCCACTAATGATAATAATAGTTATTATGGTATTGTTTAAGCACTTACTATGTGCCAAACACTGTTCTAAGCGCTGGGATAGACACAATGCATTCAGGTTGTCCTATGTGGGGCTCACAGTCTTAATCCCCATTTTACAGATGAGGTAACTGAGGCCCAGGGAAGTTAAATGACTTTCCCAAGGTCACACAGCAGACAAGTGGCAGTGAGATTAGAACCTAGGTCCTCTGACTCCCAAGCCCAAGCTCTTTCCGTTAAGTGACACTACCCATCCTCCCACCCACAACAAGGGGATGACGTTAGGATAGGTGAGGGATGATACCCCCCACAGAACAGTCCTGCAGGCAGGTCATTGGGGAAATTCCTGACCTAGAAGCTCTCCCAGCTAGCAAGCAGAAAGCACCTAGCCAGCTTCACTCTTAACCCTAGACTGCCCCCCACCCCCCTGCACCCGCCCAACTCCCTCAGAGACAGCCACTGAGGAGTTCCATCTCTGGAGGGACTAAGGATGTGAAACAGTGTGGCTCAGTGGAAAGAGCCTGGGCTTGGGAGTCATAGGTCATGGGTTCGAATCCCGACTCTGCCACTTGTCAGTTGTGTAACTGTGGGCAAGTCACTTAACTTCTCTGTGCCTCAGTTACCTCATCTGTAAAATGAGGATTAAGACTGTGAGCCCCTCGTGGGACAACCTGATTATGTTGTATCTACCCCAGTGCTTAGAACAGTGCTTGGCACATAGTAAGTGCTTAACAAATACCAACATTATTACTGTGACCCTGTGGACAGGTCTGTGGGTTCAGGGAGGATTAACCCATCTATAGAATTAAGGGTCCTGGATCTTCTCAGCCCCATAGTCAAGCCCGACAGAACCAGTTCCCTCCACAGAGCCTTAGCCCCAGTTTGTAGAACCAGCCTCAGTGCTGAGAGTGATAGGCTGCTCTGCTCACCACCTTCTTCCTCTCCTGCCATAACCTTTATTCATCCACACATGCCCCCATCACCTTCCCTTAGAGATGGAAGCTCAGCTCCTCTGCAGCCTCCCTAAAGAAAGAACAGTCTTCACAGCCAGGTTGTATAAGAAGCTTCTGGTAGGCAAAGTGGCTGGGCCTTCTCTTCCCATCACCAGGACCCCTTAGACATCCACCTCCAGATGGCTCTGAGTTGAGGTTAGGGAGCTCCTGCAAGATCCAGCCTGCTCATTGTGTCTCATGTGGACCACATCCATCCCAACTCATCCCCACACAGCCTCTCACCTACATAGTGGACATACCAGTGGTCTCCCAAAACTTCCAGAGCCC